>NC_137820.1:50889345-50956845 GCF_963921795.1 Nannobrachium achirus
AGAGGCAGCACAGCAGTTAAAGGTTACAAGTTACAAAGAGGTAAGAAAAAGAAAAAGAGTGCTGTTGTGTACAGTCAATAACGTGACCAAGAAACATTCAATGCGCATGTGGTACGTCACACACAAAAAAGCAATACTCAAAGCACAACTTAACAAAGCAGTGCCAAACAACAGTCAATGCTAGTTTACTTTAAAAAAATAACTTGTGGGAACTCAGATTACCATTTACCTGTTACTTTGCACTGCTTTTGTTTCGTTCCAATTCACAATTTGTACCATTTACCATTTACCACTTTGGTTGTTGTGTTCCAAAAGAGCCAACGATTAACAGGAAAGTTCCTGAACTACGACAACTACAGGAATCTACGTATATTATCTTTGCATGTCAAAATGTATCAGAACACAGAGAAAAACACCTGCCATGGCTCACTGGAGTGGAGTTTTCAGATTTAACATTTTAATACACGTTTTAAGGACCAGGACAAAGACTGTTATGACTGGTAAAAATAGCATGCCTGGAGTGTTTATTAATAGTATACGTCTACTACTAGCATTATCCATGTATTGGTTCAAGACAGTTGTATAGGTTACTCTGTATATTCTGCACGTCAATTCGTAACACCAGTACTTTTTCTGTGCCATTTCAGACATGACTTATTTCTTTCGTTAGGTGTGGATATTGGCAAGAATCTCACTATGCAATACGTATCACGATACTTGGGTCACGATGCAATAGTATCACGATATATTGCGAATCTTTGCAATACAATACTATTGCGATACTATTGCGATATATCAGCTTTAAAAGCTGAAGGCGCTGCTTCAGTGTTTTTGTTTTTGTCGTTCGCTGCCATTTTCTCGAGAGACCTCACTCACTGAACCGAAGGGGAAGTAGCTACTATTGTACAGCGACATCAGGACCGGACTTCTACCATTGGTTCCTATGCATGGGAACATCTTTTATTTTCCTCAAAGTGTCGCGATACTACGCCATTAAGTATCGATACAGTATTGACAAATAAACTATTTCGATGTATTGCCATATTGATTATATCTTTCGTGTTTACAGCTATATGTATGTATCATACAACTCGTCTTTTTCTTGTTTCCATGTACAGTACATCACATTTTCTTAGTTATAGCTGTCCCTTTTGTGTGTCTCGTTCTTCCCTCTCTCTGATACTCTCTCCCTCACGCCCACTCTCTCTCCTCACATCACAGCTTCCTCTCTTCTCTTCTCCCAGCATCATGCTATCATGTATTTTCAGTATCTAAAGTGCCGTGCTGTGCTCTTCCCAGAGGGAACAGTATGTGGGTGGCACAGATATGGATATAGACAGCAGCAACTGTGTGCATGTGTGTGCGTGGTGTGTGTGTGTGCGTGCATGTATACGCATGCGTTTCCATGTTCTCACTTCGTTTTTCCCTCCACTTGACCTTGCTGCACAGGAAGAGAGAAAAAAGAGAGCTTGAGGGAACAAGGGGGGGGGGGGGGGGGGGGGGGGGGGTGATGCGTCACCACTATTTTTAATTTCATACTGTACGTTATCAACTGCTGTACTACAACGCCGGGTACAGAACTGTGAACAGTGAATGTAGGGAGATTTGAAATTACAGCATAATAACTTTATTTGGCTTTATCTGTAAATATCTACTTTTGCCAGCAAGTTGACGTGTGTGTGAATCCCCTCTACTCTGGTGGGCACCTGCCTGCTCCATCAACAGGCTTCAGCTTGCAGATGGTTTGACCCTAGTTGGTCTCAAGTTGGTACAACATTTGCCCTCATTCACCAAATCTCTCTCTCTCTCTGTCTCTCCCCTGACCCTCCCCTCACAGAGCTCTCTGTGGCCCCACTAATGTTACTGTTTAGCCTTTCCTGTTTAACATTAACCTGCGTTGTCTGCACAAACCCTGCGGTCCCCGTGTCGACACACTTCTTGTGTACACTACGCTGTGCCACGTTACCATCTCAGCGTTGTCGTGCCCTGCTATTTCTACACATGTAACCTCCGAAGCGTTTCTCCTTGGCTGTACGCGGCCACTAAAAATGTCTTCCTTCCTGTTTGTCCCGCCAGGGAGTCCGTCCCGTGCCCTGTCCACCATGTCCCTGTCGGTTCGCCCGTCGAGGCGCACTGTCTCCAGGTCCATCACTAGGAGCCAGAGCTTCGCCGGAGTCAATTCTTACGACAAACCATACAGGTATGTGCACACACACACACACACACACACACACACACACACACACACACACACACACACACACACACACACAGGGAATATACAGAGTTCGCAGGACATCCTGTCAGATGCAACAGTCAGTCTGTGCGTCACGTGTGTGTGTGTGTGTGTGTGTGTGTGTGTGTGTGTGTGTGTGTGTGTGTGTGTGTGTCTGTCTGTCTGTGTATGTGCTTATTCATTGTTGATCATATTTTCCTGCCTCTGAAGCTCAACGAAATGGGTGGAGAAAGAAATTACGTGAGTGCCTGTGTGTGTGTGTGTGTGTGTGTGTGTGTGTGTGTGTGTGTGTGTGTGTGTGTGTGTGTGTGTGTGTGTGTGTGTGTGTGTGTGTGTGTGTGTGTGTGTGTGTGCACGCGCACCCTTGGTCTTTCCATCACATTTCTCCTCTTTTCTCCTCCTTCTCCTTCTGTCCCGCTCTCTTTCTCTTTTCCTCCTCTCAAACCTCTTAACCTCTGTAAGTGGAGAGAAACACGGTGTTCTGTCAGCGTGCACTGTGAAGTGTCACTCAGCCAGACATCATGACAGTGATTATTAATTACAGACGATTACTTACAGCTTCAACGTTTTCAGGCCAAGGACCCCTTAGTTGAGAGAGAGATGAAGCAGGGACCCCCACAACATTTTCATAGATTATAATTTAATCGTTTGACAGCACAGTCATCAGTGTATTTTGGATTCATGGCAATTTGTGTTTTCAGATATTTAACCACTTGAACCGTCAATATTTAATAAACTTGACCTTTCACTCTGTACTTAATGTGCTCTTTTTTCCCCTGTACACCAAACCTCTTTGCCAAAATTAGACGATCTACAAGCTCGTAGATCGGCTATTTTTAGCTAAAGTTCTCAGAATATGGACACTAGGGTTCAAGTGGTTAATATAAAAAAGGAGAAAAAAAGGTTTCTATCACACAAAGATTTGGAGGACCCCCTATAGTAACTCACAGAAATGCATGCACGCGCGCACGCACACACACACACACACACACACACACACACACACACACACACACACACACACACACACACACACACACACACACACACACACACACACGTTCAATACACCAACTCTGATTAGATGAGCCAATTACGAGAGTGACAGATTGGACAGAATATTAGAAAGACAGATGGGTCACTCTCTGTCTCTCTTGTCAGCGTTGTGTATAGTCTGACAATGTATGGATCTTGCTGCTGTAGTTCATGATTTATATGCACTCTGTCAGTACTGGGCAGGGTTGATGGCTAAATGTTGGTGGGGATTATGATGATGATGATGACGATGATGACGATGACGATGATGCCATTTGAAGCCTTTGCTGTGGATTCAGACACAAACAAAAAGAGTGTAAAAGCTCCCGCTTCTAGTTTTAACCTCTAGTCTCTGCTATAGCTTTTTGTTTGTTTGTTTTAAGCTACAAAGTAGATCATTAGGGACCATCCTCTGGGGGACATGAAGATGCTGAAACAAACCATAAAGCATGCACATCCCCTCACTAAAAAACATCGCCAGCCATCGACCCCTGTCTCTCTGTACTAAAAAAGGGAAGACAGCGAGTTGAGAAGCAGACATATTTATGGATGGACTGTGTGTGTGTGTGTGTGTGTGTGTGTGTGTCTGTGTGTGTGTGTGTGCGTGTGCGTGTAGGTGTGCGTGTGTGGTGTGTGGTTGGAGAGAGAGTGAGAGAGAAAGAAAATGAAAGTGAGACAGAAGGCAACACTAGCAGGCGACTGATAGTAGGGTCATGCACTGGGATCAATTCACCTTTTATTTGCCGAGCTGCATATCCGGTACCACTTAAACCCTCTATAATTGGTAAAAGGTACTTATAATATACATACTTGATACAGTCTTTTTTTTCACTCTCTATCAAATCTCTTTGCCAAAAAATAGCCGATCTACAAGCTTGTAGATCGGCTATTTTTGGCAAATGTTCCATCCCAGGATTTGTATTATCGCGATAATATCTTAAATCGCGATTTCTTTATGAAATGTTCATATCATCCCATCCCTAGCTGATAGTCATTATGACTATGGCAACAATAACATAACACAGCATTTGTGCTCATCATGACGGTGACAAAGATGACAACATGAACAATGCTATTCTCAACACAGTGGCGTTGTGTCATCTCTGCAGGAACCTATCAGTGTTCAACACTCCAGGTCTGACCAGGAAGCCCAGCAGAGCCAGCAGGATGTTCAACATGTCCAACAGTCCGTCCAGAGTCCCTCAGCCTGAGAGGCTGGACGAGGTCTATGAAGCCCTGAAGAAAGGACTACAGTACGTGCAGAGAACCTGAACATAACATGGAGATACAGTACAGCAGTGGTTCCCAAACCTTTTAGCTCAAGACCCAAAAAAGAAATTAGACGTTTGCCCGGGACCCAAACTAGTAAAAATAGCAGATCTGCAAGCTCACAATGTGTCGCTTTGAGCGTTGTCAGCTTGTAGATCGGCTATTTTCACTACTTCTTAAACATTTGTTTTATAATTTATGGATTTTTGGATGAAATTATTGCAATAATCAGTGAATTTAAATTTTAATTAATTACATTTTTAGCTTGTTTTTGGGAATGTTTTTTGGAAATGTTTTGAAATGATAATAATCAAAAACCAAAATGTTGGAAACAAAAAATAAAGGGACCCATAAAAATGTATCCACGACCCACGGATGGGTCCAGACACAGTGTTTGGGAACCACTGCGGTACAGTCATGAATTAACCTCACATGGAAATGCAAAGCTTTATTATTGTCATTTTTAATAGGTACCACTTTGTAGAGTTTCAACTATGATTGACATTTCTACGTTCTGTGCTATTATCTACCTGTCCCCTGTTAGGTCTTATCTCCATGGGCACCAGATGGAGTTGGACAGTCTCAACAGACAGATGAAAGAATCCAAGAGAAATTCACGACTGGTACGTTTTCTTACATTTAATTTAAAGTGACGGGCCACTGTGAATAAATAATTCCACTATAGTGCACTTACAGTAGTGGGTCTGTAGAACACTAGAACAGTCTTTTTAGAAGTGTACTTCCTAAGAAATATTTTTATTTTTGTGCAGTTATTGTGCACTTTTGTAAATTATAACAATTGATAGAACCCACGCAGATGGGGGACAATGGATTGGAAGGGCCAGTCTCTTTGCAGAGCTGTGTGCAAGAAAAATGAAAATTTACCAAAAATGTTATGTTTCATATAATGTATAGTATACTTTATTATGTATATACAAGCTGAAATTGCGTTTATCTGTGAGTTCAGATTTCGGTACCCAGCATTGAATTGATCAGGCATGTCCAATTTTTTACATAATCCAGTCACCTAGGTCAGTGAAGTAACTCTTGTCTAACAACATTGTTTCACATTGTAGGCAGGAATCTACATTTTGGGCCATAATCTGGGCCCACAGGCCCCACCCATGGGTACCTCCATATGGGCATATGACGTAGAGATGTTCGCTGATATTGGGCATGTCCATATTTGGGCTGATAACTCTGCCTTATCTGTTGTTGCTGGAATTATTGAACGTGTTGCGAATGACCATTCCATACATGGGAATATCTGCTTGCCCTGACACAGACTCAGACACAGAACTTGAAATGTATGTAGTAGATATATACTGTACCGTACATACTAATATAATGTATATTTTAACTTATGTGAAATAAATACTGATGGTTTGATGTGTCTTGTCTCTTCAGGGATTCTTGTATGAACTAGACAAGGTAAGCTCACCCTTCTGTAACACCACGGCACAGCCACTCACAATAGAACACAGAAGTATACTACTAAATACATTATACGGTGAGCAGTAGGACAGGAATCTGATGTATAATTGTGCTGAACTTTTTGTCTGTCTTCACTCTGACAGCAAGTCAAGGTGACAGAGAGGTTCATGAGACGGCTAGAGTTCCACCTCAGCAAGGTAAGACTTCAGTGTTTAACACCTGAAAAGTCCTGGAATTTCAAGTTGGATATACAGTACAGTACTGTACCTTATAACCTGCATTATGTCAATGTACTGTACATAGGAGAGTTGGAACAGCTATTGGCGTTAGGAACTCCCACATCAGCAAAACAAATCATCACTGTCGGGCAGAAACCTTGTATCTCCAAGTTTCAAATTTGTATGTTTTTTCGCGAAGTAAAGCCCTGCTTCATCAGACTAGGCCGTCGCACAAAAGTGCGGTGCGAGGCGTTGTGTGCTTGTAGATCGGCTGTTTTCACTAGTTTAGTTAAATGATAAAAATGGACAGTTTTGGACATACAAGGTTTCCACCCGACATTGAGGAAATGCTTGTCTGTGAGAATCACGTTATTGAAGTTAAGAACACACTCTTTTTTAGAAGATCGATTTGTGACTCTTTCCCATCTACCCTGTATGGACAAGATTACACTGTGTGTGTGTGTGTGTGAGTGCGAGTGCGAGTGCTAGTGTTAGTGCGAGTGCGTGCGTGTGAGAGAGAGAGAGAGAGATCAGAGCTCAGAATTGTGTTCCCTTGGTGCTGAGGGCAGCTAGGTTTTGGTTGTTTTGTTTGTTGCCTTTATGAACTTCCCCTTCGGATGACCCCCACTCCCCCCCCTCCAGTATGTCAGAACTTCAGAACCTGATGAGACGATTGGCTGAGAAGCAGGAAATAACCATCTGTTGACCTACTTTTTCTTCTCCACAACAATAAGGAAGCCCTTCCCCTACATCCCAGCGAACACATTGAGGAGTGATGAGTCGCAAAAAATACAGGAATGTTGGAATAGGAAAGACGGCATGCAGCAATAGATAACTAGAAAGATGAAATTCTGGGAAATTGCGAGTGTGGTTGCCTATATATTGTAGCCAAATTATCATGTGATGAAGCTAGACCAATCCTTGAGCTAGCACCACTCCCCCATTGAACTCAATGGACGTACTTTATAAGTAAGTGTCAGCCTTTTATGCCCATATGGAGATCCCTGCTCTGAGTATTTGACATCACTGTGATGTCACCTGTGATGTCACAGTGATGTGTCAGAGGAACCACAGTGTCAGGCGTTATAGACAGACAGACAGAGATACGGTCAAGCTGTGAGACTGTGACGGTTCACATACTAAACTGCGACCTAAGGTCGCAATAATCGTTAATTGAACATCCAATGAGAAAGCAGCAGTAACTTAGCCTAGAATAACGGCGTACCGTTGAACTGGGTGACCACTAGGAGATGAAACAGACCTGGCTCTCCACTATACTAGGTATTACTAACTGCACCCAGATGGAGGGTAAAACTTTAGTTGTGTGAGGTTTTATAAACCGCAACCCCTTCCTCCTTCTGTCTTATGTACTCCCCAAGCAGAGCAGCTTTAAAGGCCACTTCTCTGTTTATTAGTCTAAACTCTCCGTTTTCCTCATTACCTCCCTGGAGAGTTGTGGCGTCTCTCTGACTACTCTGTGTGTGTGTGTGTGTGTGTGTGTGTGTGTGTGTGTGTGTGTGTGTGTGTGTGTGTGTGTGTGTGTGTGTGTGTGTGTGTGTGTGTGTGTGTGTGTGTGTGTGTGTGTGTGTGTGTGTGTGTGTGTGTGTGTGTGTACGCACGTGTGTGTTGTTCACCATCTAGGAGGGGTACGAATCAGGAGTCATGTTTGTTTGTGTGTGGCACGCACTTGCCATACCGGTACTTGCATGCAGGCACATGTGTGTGCGTGTTCATGTTACAGTATCTTTATTTAATTTCTCAAAATTTCATCCATAGAAAAGAGGAACACTAATTGTCACTTGCCAGCACTGCTGTGTGTGTGTGTGTGTGTGTGTGTGCGCGCGCGCGCGTGCGTGCGTACGTGTGTGTGTACGTACAGTATGTGTGCGCGTACATGTGTGTGTGCGACGTGCGTGATAAGTCCTTGGTTTGACCTACAGTAGCAGAACGTATGCATTGCAGAGGTTTTACCTCATCTCTCCCTTTTGTATCTCCCACACATATCATTAGATACTGTAGTGTTGTATTAGGCTGGGTTGCGGACCCCACCATGAAATAGCTCTTCTGGAGAACCCTGTGCAATGTAAATTAGAATAAGTGGCCGTGGGGTTGGGATTGATGGGGGACTGGACCCAGGCTACCATTTATTGCTGATTGAATGGCCAATGTCTGCGTGCATAAAATAGACCAGTGGTTCTTACATTTTGAAATTTGAAGGTCTCCCCTTAACTTTAATAGTGTACAGGTTCCTGTCAAAGTTACAGACTTGTAAGGGTCCATTTAGACCCCCATTAAGGAACCTAGACAGTCCCTGAAAACCACTTTGAGAATCACTGAAATAGACAATCTACAATCTCACAACATGTTGCGTATGAGCAACATTATGAGCTTATAGATCTGCTATTTCCAGAGGAAATGGGTGAGAGTAGGAATGTCACTTGGTCTCAACAACACTGGAGACAATATTGTTGAACAAGAAGCAGTACGAGGTGATTTTCTGTGTAGCTGTGACCGTGACTGTACTGGATAACTCCCAGTTGTGAGTGTGTGTAAGTGTACGAATGTGAAGTAGGGTCAGTGGTGCTGGAACTGGGCTCTCCCTGGGTTTCTGACCTGAGAAAGCAGATAAATGGAGTGGAAGTATGTTCCTGCATTCATAAAATAGTAGCCTAGCTCTGTGTGTGTTTTATGAATCCATTTGACTCTAAGAAATGGCCCTGGGTCATTCGTATGGCTGAACCTGGCATCTTAAAACATTAGGAGACAGAAAGAGGAAGGTAGAGTGCTGTGTGTGTGTGACTGTGTGTGTGTGTGTGTGTGTGTGTGTGTGTGTGTGTGTGTGTGTGTGTGTGTGTGTGTGTGTGTGTGTTTGTGTGTGTGTGTGTGTGTGTGTGTGTGTGTGTGTGTGTGTGTGTGTGTGTGTGTGTGTGTGTGTGTGTGTGTGTGTGTGTGTGTGTGTGTGTGTGTGTGTGTGTGTGCGCGTGCGCGCGTGCGTGTGCGTGTGCGTGTGCTGTTGTAGTGCATGATATTACCAGTGAAAGAAGGCTTGCCTTTACAGTCTTTGCTGATTCAGAAAGACACACTGTGATGTACTGGCCTATAAACGAAATGTGCATAAGCATAAGCATAAGCATAAGCATGCACGCACACGTGCATGCACGCATGTACACATAATCACAACATATAAAGACGAACATTGTTTGTATAGATGTATTTGTAAACTGGTGTGTTCATGTGATATATACATACATACTATTATTCTGCTATTTACTTCGGGAGCTTGTCTGATTAATTCTTAACCATCAACAAAATATTAATGACTGGCCATGTTTTACCCTGTTAATGAGTTAACCATGTTTTAATAATGTTCATTTTGAATTAGAAAATAATCAATATATAAAAAGGACAAAATAAGAAACAATTACTGTATGTTTGTGCTGGTATTTAAAAAGTATGAAGCACTAGCTAAAAGGCATGGCTGTCTTTTATTTAAAATAAATAAAATGTTGTTGTTTCTACATTCACTGTCTTTGCTTTGTAGCACACCAGCCACTTCACGTTGAAAATATTACATCAAATATATAAATGACATAAATGTTAAACACCCGCTCGCCAGTTTTATTTCTTTATTTTCTCATACTGCACCAAGCCGTGCCAGCATTTACTGCCCCTGAATGAAGCCAAACGGACATAATAAAACCAGGCTAGCTCTGCCCTGTTTGATTTGACTGCATTGCAGTCAGCTGAGCTGCCTCTGGTTTTGGCAGCACTAACTTCTCTGAGGTCATTAGACTCCCAGCAGGCAGAATGACATTAACGCAGTCAGAGAAAGTCATCAGAAAAACTCCCACCCTCTAAATGCAGTGGTTCCCAAACATTTTAGCTAGAGAAAAATTCACTGGCTCTCTGGGACCCGGTGAAAATAGCTTGTAGATCTGCCATTTTTACTACTTCTTAAGAGATGGAATTTCTTATTTTTTCTTTCTTTCATAAAATTCATTTCAAATATTTTGAAAATATTTTGAAACAACTATTAATTAAAAACAAAATGTAGGAAATTAAAAATAAAGTGATATCTACTTGTGAAAGTTGTGACCCATAAAAATAGGTCCACAAACCACAAATGGGTTCCGCACCACTGTTTGAGAAGTGAGAACCACTGCTCTAATGCATGCTTGATGCGCTACTGCTCTGTCACTTCATCCTCAAGAGGAGTTGTTTTGACAATGGCGTGATACTACAGCTGACAACAGGATATGATGTTATGAACAAGTCGGCTCAACTGAGTGGCACAGATATGCATGGTCATGAAAGCAATGTTAATGTGCTTTGACACTCTTTTAATCGTACTTTGGTTTGCCTCGTGTTGTCCTGTTTGCTTAGTTTGCCCTTGCATGTCTATGCAGTAAAAACCTGAGTTTAACTCAACTGGGTTTAACTGTAAAAATCACACCCGTGTGAACTGAGCGGTGGTCGTGGAGGCCGCGCAACAGCAAAACAAATATATATATACCTGTATATATATATAATAAAAAATATTAAAACAATATTAAACAAAATATTAATAATAAAATGCATGTCACTCAGGCCGCCACTGGTATCCATCCATCTGTGTGTGTGTGTGTGTGTGTGTGTGTGTGTGTGTGTGTGTGTGTGTGTGTGTGTGTGTGTGTGTGTGTGTGTGTGTCTGGCCTGGCCTGAACAACAGCGCCCCTCCCTTAACATGTGTGGTCAAAAAAGGTACTGTAGGCTACATACAGACAGACAGACACGCAGACAGACAGACATACCCACACACACGGCCACGTATAGGAGCGTTGTGACCACCGCTCAAAAACAGACCCTTTTGCTATGGTGGAACCTTTTGCTATGGTGGAACCAGCTCACTATGATACTGTCAGCCACTAGAATTAACTTACCGGAAATGCCTTCCCTTAGAAATGCAGAATTGGTTTCGTAAGCAATTTTTACATAATTGTAAAAATTACGGACAGGCGAAGGCCAGAGTCTATAACTATGTTCAGATATGCATACGTTACATTTTCGGGAAAGTAATTAACATACGTTGCCGGCATAGGCAGTAGGAAAGACCTATTTTCCCGTACACGTAAAGTTTGCAGTAGGCCTAACAGTATGTACCGTTCTCATTCTTGCCGGAAAGTATAGTACTTGCTACTCACGTGAAATATGACAGTAAGCACGCAGACTTGAGCATTTAGTGTTGAGAATGATCAATATAGCATCCATGATCCATCCAACTGAATCTGTAACTGAATCCATTGAAATAAAATCCATTGAAATAAAAATAGGACAACGAATGGTTTTCAGAGGAGCCCAGCTCTGTAGCGATAATTATTACCAAGACTCTCTGAGTTAAATGAACACTGGGGATTTTACTGGGCGTATTAATATTTGTTTGCTTATTACTGTACTTACTATTTACTGTACATGTGTTTCCTGTGTTCAGATCGAGGAGCTCTATGACGCGTACTGTCTGCAGAGAAGACTCAGAGATGGAGCCAACAAGATGGTGAAGGCCTACACGGACGCAACTGGCAGCAAGGAGGCCAGAGAGAGTCTGTCTGAAGCCAACAAAGGATACAAGGAATACACCGAGGTAAGGAGAGAATTAGGTGGGACCAGGGGTGTCGCACCAAATTCTGGGCCCTGGGTAACAAGGATTCAATCACATTTTGTGCTTTAACTATTCTCGGTGCCGTGCTGTGAGCTTGTATATCTGCTATTTTTGAAAAATGTGTAGGTCTTTGAATATTTCAAATCCTTCTAAGGTATTTTGAATGTTTCTATGTTAGTGGTGCTCAAACTTTTTCATGTGAAGGATGCCCAAAATTATATGTATTTGGCCACGGACCCCCATCTCAAAATATTGAGTTTCAGACCCCCCCTCCCCCCAGAAGCAATATTTGAGTTACAAATGTTCGCTTAAAAAGTACATTTGCACACATTTTCACGACTTTTCAAAAATAGCAGATCTACAAGCTTGCAGCGTGGCCACACAGTGAGCTTGTATATGTGCTATTTTTCAATAGCTAAAGTATAAAATAATTAAGGCCCCTCCACCTTGGGCCCTAGTAACTCAGTCCCACGTTTCCCCCCCTTGTGACACCCCTGGGTGGGACAGAAGAAGAGAGGGAGGGATAAATAAAGATTATGACATCACGCTTAGAGGGGAGAGAGGCGTATGAGAGTAATAGGGAGGAGAGTAGTATACGAGGTGTGTCAGAAAAGTAACCACGCTCATGACTCAATGCTAATTTAGTAACCGTTTATGTCACGATGTTGTGCAGCATCTCACCGCTATTCTGCTATAATATAGTTAGTTCACTTCTCTCACTCTGTGCTTCTGTTCCAGGCTGTTGTGTAGTTACACTGCTGTTACCCTCTGTCATGCAACTGAAGGTGGCACAAACATGGAGCAAAGAATCAATTTGAAATTCCTGGTCGAGTTGGGTTAGGGTTGCGACCAGAATCCAGCACTTCTACCAGCAGGTCGTCAATCGCCTCCAGGCTTCAATACCAGGTTAAGTGCAGCAGGCGGGCTCTGTGGAGAGTCATGGCTGCTCCTCCACAACAACGCGCCCGCACACGCCGCGCTCAATGCAACCTCTAGTTCTTTGTTTGTTCTTTGTTTGTGCCACCTCCAGTTGCCTGACGGAGGGTAACAGCCGTATTGTTACACAACAGCCTGGAACAGAAGCACACAGTGAGAGATGTGAACAACATTATAACAGAATAGTGGTGAGATGTTGTGCACCACAGTGACATGAGCGGTTACTCCATTAGCATTGAGTCATCATGAGCGTGGCTGCCACAGTCCTGTTACTTTTCTGACACACCTCGCACTTCACCGTATGACCCTACAGGTATATACTTTGTTGTACGTTGCACTACAAGGTCATGTGTTGTTGGGCTTGTTCATCATCTTGAGTGATTTTGTTTTTTGGAGCCGTGGGCGGAGCCCATGGTCTCCCTCTGAGTGGCTTTGTGTGTCCTGTCTCACCAGTGAGAAATGTCCCGTTGAGTTCGAACAGTACCTTTTATGACCACACATGTTAAGGGAGGGGCGCTGTTTTCAGGCCAGGCACACACACGCACACACACACACAGGGGGGAACACATAGAATCAAAAACATAGATCTGGAAGTGCTCAATTTCACGGCTCCACTTCGAACCAAGGTTTGATTTTTATTTTCTTCTTGGAAAAGTTTTAGGAGGTGAAGTAGAATAGGGGAAAGGGATGGAGTGATTCGGAGAGAGAAACAGACAGGTGTAGAGCTCGATTTCAAAGAGCAAATAGTAATGTAACCTGACACAGCACAGGTGCTCTCTCTCTCTCTCTCTCTCTCTCTCACTCTCCGTGTGTGCGTGCGTGAGTGCGTGCGTGCGTGCGTGCGTGCGTGCGTGCGCGTCGGTCTCTTTCATTCTCTCGATATGAAAACCTAAAGATTGCGGTGTTGAAAGTATGCCGGTTTACATCGTAATGATTTCCCCTGCACACCTTCTCCTTCAGAACATGTGTGTGTTGGAGGGTGAGCTGGAGAACCAGCTGGGGGAGTTTCATCTGAAGATGAAAGGTAAGGAATGAAGGAGGGCTGAAGAATTCACTCGTCTGCCTTCACCCTCCCCTGCCCTCCTCCCCCAACCGACTCTCTCTCTCATTCCTGTCTTGATGTGGAGTTGATCGGTATGTCCTCCCTCCACCTCTCCACTTGACTTCCCTCCAGTTCCCTGTAGTTTCCTCCTCTCCTCCCCTCTCCATTCTTGTCTTCCTCTCTTCTCTTCTCTCCTCTCCTCTTCTCTTCTCTCCTGTCCTCTCCTGTCTTTTTTCCTCCTCTCCTTTCCTTTCCTGTCCTGTACTTTCGTCTCTCCTGCTCTCCTTGGTAGGTTACAACTTAAACCCTATATCAGGGGTCTTCAACAGGGGGTCCTCAGAGTTACTACAGGGGGCCGCCAAATCTTTGTGTTAGGATCATCAAACATATAATTTTCCAAAAATCTGTCTGTCTGAAACAGCGTTTCTCCTCAGTGGCCTCAGTGGCTGGAGACTGGCCCTGTTACAGATGTTGTCTAAAAATCATGCAGATCGGTACACAGTATCTCTGTAGCCATTAAACGAAACGGGTATTTCTTACATTGACGCTCCTACATATTATCATGTAAGCACCAGTTAAAGTTACTTTCCATCCCTCATATAGACAACATGCCTGGCCACGCCCCCTACTTCCGACCGGAAGCCCTTTTTTGGGCTTGATCGTAGCGCGATTTCCTGTTTACGTTCATCTGATCTGATTCTCCTCTTAACTAATGAGACGGGATTGTTTTACTTTGTAATTTTACTTTGTAACTTATGTTAACAATGTCACTTAATGGCAACACTCATCCACTCTGCTGATAAATAAATGAGTTGTGACGATACACACCTGTTCTGCCATCATTCAATGTTATGAGTTGGAGGAAAAAAAAAAGAGATCTCAATTGAAACAATTGCCATAGGCTTTCTTGGGCGTATGCTTTTAGTTGACCTTGTACTAGTGTACTGTCATGAAACTACCTTTTTTCATATGCAAACTTCTTAAAAAATAACGCTATTTAAATTGTTTCAAAAGCTTTATACCCTGTATATATATATATAAAATGTCACAATGCGACATAGCTTTTTACACAATGCTGTACTCCCTCCAACTGCATGTCATATTATATGTTCGCCATTTTAAACTGTTTTTATTTTATTTGACACTTGCTTTGGCAATATAAACATGTCTTCTCATGCCAATAAAGCTCCTTTGAATTGAATTGATATAGGCCTACAAATAAACAGATTTGTGTATTTGAAAGCAAGCATTGAACCTAATCAGTATTTCATGGAAGCGAATGTTGTATGATTTCTAGCTAGCAAACCTTTTCCCTTCAGAACGCTGGTTGATCATGTCAAACGTTGTCATCTCCATTCTCCTCTGTTCTGGGATGAAGTCACAGTTGGCTTGTGTTGTGTGATATGCATTAATGTTTTTACAAATAGGCCTGTCAACAACTCAACCCACTCCAGAATAGACATAATACACATTAGCCCACCTATTATGTGCATCCTATGCTGTGTTCATTTCACTATATCACTGTAAATCATCGATTTAATCCTAATCAAGGCAATATAAATATCCATTCATATTTAATGCTCATTTAATCATTAAATCCTAAACTGTCACGTCAAAACAATGAATACATTTGGCTTTAATAGATACAAAAACAAACTGGATTAATTGAAAATGACAAGTGTTTAAAAGCATTCCTTCAAAGCATCATTGGGAACATTCCTTATCTCAATAACACAATATACAGTACAACATTTGAAACCCTCAACAGTAAAAAAAAAAAGGCATGGACAAGTCAAAGAAAAGTGTGTATAAATATTTTATTGCAATAAATATGATGAGGAGACCCTCACATCTGGCTTCATTGGTCCTGGACGTACAGTACAGGTCTGAAAGACAGAAAACAATTGCATTCACAGATACAACACAACAGCGAAGAGCTTGTATTTCAATTATAATCAATGTTGTGTTGTCACAAGTGAAAATAACTTGTACTTAGTTGTAACAAGAGTAGTCCCCATACAGTAAAAGATCGTAGCTAACAAGGCTAATTAGCTAGCATGAGAGTTTTACCTTGTTGTTGTTGTTGTTGTTGTTGTTGTGAGTCGTGCTGCTTCTCTGGGGAGTTTGCTGAGTTTAGGATATGTTAAGGATGTCATCAATACTATTAACTGGTGTAGATAGAATAAAAACATCGAAGATAGCGGTGCGCTTGCATATCAAGAGACCATGACCGCAGTCACCGCACCATCTGACAGCTGGAAAAAAAACCTCTGTTGGTTTAACCCTTTCAGTTCATTGTCATAATCTTTTACTGCAGCGCTGGGCAGTGTTGCCAAAATTTGTGAGAGAAATAAGCCAAACAAGCCAACTCTTGCAATATAAATAAGCAAAAAAAACAAGATAGTTTAGGTAAATAAATTGACTTGGCAACACGTTTATATGCATGCCTGACAGAGAGAACCCGGAAGTTCCCTTTCGACTTGGGGGCGGGGCGTCCCTCCTGCAATCGGCCAGGAATGTTGTCTATACTGTGTGCACAGTGCACACCCCATAACCCACACACTGCACATCATTTCAGAGCTCATATCTTTGAACGGGTAAGGGCTAGTTCTTTTAAATGAACAACTTGAACCCTCACATACCTGCTAAGAATTGCAGATCTACAAGCTCTCAACACCTCGGAGCGCTATTTTCAGCAAATAGGTTTGGTGTAGAGGTAAAAAAAGAGCAGACAAAGTACAAAGTGAAAGGGCAAGTTAACTAAAAACACAAATTCAACATAGACTGATGACAGTGCTGTCAAACAAGTCTATGAATCTATCTATGAAATCGATGAAAATATGTTTATTTTATACAATATGTAGTGGGGGGACCCACTACATATTCATCTCTCTCTCAACTAAGGGGTCCTTGGCTTGAAAACGTTGAAGACCCCTGCCCTATATACTTCGTTGACCGGGTTCCACCAGGGTCCTTCCGCCCCCCTTCCTGTTTCCTATTAACCCATATCTTTGCAGAGAATAGCCGATTTTATGGCTTTTATTTCATGCCCAGAATAGGGGTCTGCTAGGGTTCAAGTGGCTATGGGCTATATTGATCAGTGCTACGATGTTGTGTCAGTGATTTATGAGAGACATATTATTGATATATGTATGATTGTCTGCATGTCTCTCTGTCCTACAGGTCTGGCTGGATTTGCTAGGCTGTGTGCTGGAGACCAATATGAGGTTTGTTCATTTTTCTCTGTCCCTCTCTGTCTCTCTCTCACACTCTCTCTCTTAATCTTATTCTCTCTCTCTCTCTCTTGCTGTCTACCTCCTTGTGTTTCTGTTCCTCTCAGTTCTGTCTCTGTCTTCTCTCACCGCTGTCTGTGAAATGTGAAGCACAGATGATAAAACAGACAGACGCTCTCTCTGCTCCCCCTCAGGCACATCATGTCTGTCTCAGCTGGTATCTCTGTCTCTGTCTCTGTCTCTGTCTCTCTCTCTCATATACAGTATACACACACTCGCATGCACGGGCACACACACATTTGTAGTTTATCCACAAAAAAGAAGCTTGAACATACTATTCTGTTCACAATGCACATGCACGTGCGCGCATACACACACACACGCTCCCACACACACACACACACACACACACACACACACACACACACACACACACACACACACACACACACACACACGCACACACACACACACACACACACACACACACACACACACACACACACACAAACAATCAGTATCGCAATCAGGTGGAATGAGAATGAATATGTACAGTATGTAATGTTTGTGCATGGTGTGTGTGTGTGTGTGTGTGTGTGTGTGTGTGCGCGTGTGCGTGTGTGTGTGTGTGTGTGTGTGTGTGTGTGTGTGTGTGTGTTCAGATTTTTATGAAGTATGGCCGACAGAGGTGGAAGCTCAGAGGAAGAATAGAACTAAACTCTAAGCAGGTTTGGGACAATGAAGAAATTGTCTTTCTACCTCTCATCACAGAGTTCCTCTCTATCAAGGTGAGTCTCTCTCACTATCTGTCAGTAACTGCAGTCACATATTATACTGTATACAAGATTCAAGATATTTAGGCTATTTGTCATGCTCATACAAGTATGTGTGTAAAATGTTGGTGTGGCATGGCATGCTCCACCAGATTGTGCTAACAATGTAATGAAAACAAAAATGTACTTGTGTCTCTAGAGAGTTTTTTGAGTGGAGGGGCACTTTAGATCACGAACCCTTGAAATCATCTAAATGGGGCTGCAAAAGCTTCTAATCGTTTCTGTGGTTCCTCCCAGGTAACAGAGCTGAAGAGCTTGGCCAATCACGTGGTTGTAGGAAGTGTGTCATGCGAGACCAAGGACCTGTTTGCTGCACTGCCCCAGACTGTCGCTGTGGATATTAACGACCTGGGGACAATTAAATTAAGCCTAGAGGTCACATGGAAGTGAGTACCACATTCTTTGATCTGGTCAGTCAATATGTCAACTACTACAGTCACATAATTTGTTTCTTCATTCATTCATTCATTCACTCACTCGTTTTTTGCCATCTGGCAGAGCACGCAACCCACTATCCCAAATTGTATTTTCTTCATTTTAACGATTGAATTCTTGTATAATATTATCATCTTCTTCTTTAAATGTTTCTTTATCCCTCCACCCCTTTCCCTGAATCCCCCCCCCCCCTCCCCCTTGCTCTCTCAAACCTTTCAGTCCATTTGATAAGGATGACCCGTCGTCGTTGGCAAGCACAGTCAACAAAGTTCCTACTGTCAACAAGAGATTTTCAACAGTCTTCAACCAGAGTCCGCCCGACACCCCATCGCTACGGGAACAGGCATTCTATGTATGTGAGACCCCACTGCCCACCCTTTACTCTCTCTCTCTCTCTCTGAGACATGTTGAGAAATATTACATGTATGTGATGCTCCATCATAACCCTGTTATGGGGGAAAGATTCTCTGTTGGCAGCTGGAAAGTATTACGTTTGCTATGTAATACTTTCGAATGGAAACCAGATCGTACCATTGGGTTTAGTGAAGGTTGTTGATATTGGAATCCGCTTTTTCCAGTGTACAGTATCTGAACCTAGAACTCACTCCTGAGTCCTGATACATATCAACAACAATTGCAATAACCGCAATACCGCCATACCGCAGTTGTGTAATGCATACCGCACGTTGAGTTCATTATACTGTGATTATTTTTTTATATTTTTCTATTTAAATGTATTTAAAATGTATTTATTTTTTCCTTTCAAAAAAAACGTTTTGGGAGATAACGCGATGCCCATACCCTGAAGAAGGCAGTTTGCTGCCGAAACGTTGGTTTCCCTATACTCTGCGTCCTAAAATAAATATTGGCACTTTGGCTACAGTGTGTGCGGCCGCTTCTTAGGCTATTATTGAGATACCGCGATACCGCCATACCACCATACCGTCAGTAAACAGTGACTTATTACGGCAATAACAAAAAATCCATACACCTACATAAATATAAAATGTTATTATTTGTCTAGTCACAGTTGCTGACTGTCCCCTGTGTTTAGTCAACCGAGTGAGAGAGCCTGTTGAGATGGGCAGATTTAAATTGATTAAAAATAAAATAAACTGTTCAGCTAGTTTGATAAATAGAATGCTGGTCTCAATCTCACTAGTGGCTGAGACCCTGCAAACACTTTGATAATCTGGGATCCTCTCTCTTAAGGGCCTTTCCCTGTCTAGTGTCATAAAGTCATAAACCTCATTCATATTCCCAGGAAACATTAGGACAGTTATTCTTTTTAGTTACAGCTACTACATTTGCCGTTGGTAAATTTCCCAAGTAAACAGTGTCAGCATTGATAGAAGTTTATAATGGTGGTGAGGTGCACCTGCATACAGTTACAGTATCCTGTCTTTGCATATACTGCCATAAAGCTACCGTTAAAACTTGGTAGTATAACCATAAACTGTAAAAAGGAAAAAAGTTATGGTTTCTCAAGCATACACACTACACAGTATAATACTATCATCAACACCATCACACACATATAATAGTGGCTTTAGTGGGATTGTGAAGTACCGTTGATTGTATGCGGCTAGTTCCAGAACTTTTACACAAAAACTGGGTTTGTTTAAGTATCCATTGTGAATACTGTACCTTAGGGATTTGTATTGTGGATCTTGGGTCCTAGGTAGGGTGACCATATTTTCAGCCACTCAAACCGGGACGCAAAACACTGTTGCCTAAAACTGGGACCCTAAAATCAATGCGCACGTTACCGCGCAAGCGCGTGCCCATTCTCTAACATTCGTGCACGTGCAGTCGCGCACACACGCACCGCAGGGTTGCAAACAGGCAGTGAGTGATTGACAAACAGCCTCAGCGTTGAATTCAGACACGCAATAAATTTGTTCCTTTTTTCTGATTGGTTAGGTCAGGTGAGCATGTTTTCATAAAAAGAACATGATAAATGTCTATGCAACCACTGAAAACAGCTACTATTATTTTAATTCTGGCGAAAACCGGGACAATTTTGCAGTGAATGTTGAAAACCGGGACATATTAGTGTTTTAGAGATATTTGTCGGGACACCGGGACACGCAGCTTAAAAACGGGACTGTCCCGGGTAAAACGGGACGTCTGGTCACCCTAGTCCTAGGCTACAACTTCAGCATTAAACTGGAGGTGGTATTTAATTAGAATCACCAACCACCAGCTCCCTCCTAACTACTCCATTCCCATTTGTTCCACCTCGCTGTCATTGGCTGCCTGCAGTCACTGCCAAGGAGCTTGCCCAGCAGGGGGCAGCGGTGGACATTGATGTTTGTGTTCCAGAACACGCTAAGCCAGAGTTGCTCCTGTAGCGTCCACTCCCCTGCACGACCGCACACTGCAGTAAGTTGTAATAGAGTAGAGGGAGAGAGCCTACGACGTACAGTACAGTCCTGTAGAACCACCCACTGTAGTATGTTGTGATGGTGTTGAGTTTTAGAGAACCTATGATCTACAATAGAAGTGTTGGGACTGACCTGCCTAGAACCTGTAGACCACTGTTTCCCAAACACTGGGTTGGGACCCATTTGTGGGTCACGGAGACCAATTTTTATGGGTCACGACTCGTGTAAAAATACAAATTTATTTTCTTACATATACTGTATATACTGTATATTTTAATAATTTTTTTTCTGAAATAATTGTATAATTTTTTTTTTTTTTTAAGATTTGTTTTTGGGCTTTGTATGCCTTTATTGATAGGACAGTAGACTGACAGGAAATGGGGAGAGAGATGGGGAATGACATGTGGCAAAGGTCGTCCGGATCGGGAATCGAACCGGCGACGCCAGCAGGCATCATAGCCTAGTATGTGGTATGCGCCTTGACCACCAGGCCAGCGGGCGCCCCATAATTGTATACATTTTAAAACAAACTAACACACAAATCTAAGAAATTCCATAAATAAAATAATAATAATTAAGAAGTAGTGAAAACAACCGATCGACAAGCTCACAATAGGGCGCAAAGCAACACGTTTTCACTAGTTTTGTGTCCCAGGCAAACGTCTAATCTCTCTTTTGGGTCTCGAGCTAGAACGTTTGGGAACCACTGCTGTAGACAAAACCAGAATCCTATCTAGGAACTAGGATGTTTTCTTGTTAGGATTTTGAACATGGACAAAACTGAACGTGATTTAGTGAAACAATACAGTAGCACTTGTGTCCAACTACATAAAATAGAACTTATTTGTCTGTGCTTGTATAGTTTTTTCAGCAGTCTCCAATGGACAATTTTAAGACATGCATCTTTATCAATTATTGACAAAACATTCTCTATGAATTAGTTCCAAGTTCACAAAAGACGTGTATGAGAGAACATAGAGCTGATAGTGACAAAAAGGGTCCTACAATGGAAACACAAGGATTGTGCTGGATAGACTCCATGCATCTGTAAGTGGGCCTACTCAGCAAAGTTTACTTAACTGAATACTGGTACAAAGTCAGTTTCCAGTTGGTTGCCCTTGCGCAATATCTCAAGTCGTCACTCGTCAGTCACTGATGCAGAACGCACAAAACAGGGAAGGCTCCAGGCGTGTATGCCAGGTTAAGATAAGACAATTAAGATGAGCGTAAGCCAGTGGGTCTAATGACACAATGTAATTGTCTTTTGGGTTCCAGTTTCAGAATGGTCAATAACCCTGATTCTATGCCGTTTGTCGTGTGTTGATGGAGCCGACTCAGCAATTTAGCATGAGTGAACGCTGCTGAAAGGATTCGGTTCCAGTCTGTCGCCCGGGTGATAATTGACGGATCAGTGGAGCACAGGGCTGTGTTATCCACAGAAGATAATTAAGGGAGAGGAGTGTGCATAGCGTGAGCTGACCAGAGGGGCCGTTAGTTGACTAATTGAGCAAGCATTTTGGTGTTTGTTAGGTTAGCTAATATTAGCTTGCTAGCTGACAGTCTGTCAGGGCTCGTTGCCAAGACTGACAGCTTTATCAGACACAGGCCCTGACTTGTCCTGGCACAGGAGAGATGGTGGATGGGGCTGTTAGCTTCCTGGTTCTGTCAACTCATTTCCTTGTCATGACAGCCAAAATGATCGTGACACAAGTAACGACACTCAAAAGTTATGCCAAAGAGACTCTTAGTTTTGCTATTGTGTTCATATGATTTTGTATATTATGCTAGATAATAATTATATTTAAATTGTTTAGCATATTTTGGCAAAGAAATCTTACCACATTGAATCATGTTGATGGCTACATCTACACACACAGTCCAACAAAAAATACACCATGCTATATTTTATGCGAGAATCAATGCAGTAGTTCAGTATTGGTTCATTTCACACTTACAATGGCTGGTTTAGGAAGTTTATTAACAATATTTGGGAGCTTCCATGCAGTTAAGGGATGGCAACAGCAACCACCTTGTTTGTATGTCATATAGCATCACAATAATTGTAACCACTTTATCTGTATTTTAACTCTTACATATTTTCAGATGGGGATCCGCGGACAAATACCTATGAATTTGGAGGTCTTTGACATGAAAACATTTCAGTGAATTAAGTTATCTTAATTTGTGTCTTCTGGCCTGGCATCCCTCATTCTGCTGCTTTTAAAGGACTTAAAACATTCCTTGATATTTCTCCTCTCTGTAGAACATGCTTCGTCGTCATGAAGAGTTGGAGAACGGAACAGCTTGGTCTAATTCATCAGAATCATCGGATGATTCTTCCAGTCCTCAGTTGTCTGCAGGAGGACTGCGCAACTCTTCACAACATAAGGTAACAAACTATTTCCTGCCTTTACTCTTCCCATCCCCCTTTTCTCATTTCTCTACTCCCTTCTGTGGTCACCTCTGATGTCCTATCGTCTTCGGTTTGATATAACCACGTAAACCCCACTATCCATATTTTGGGGAAAGCTTTTGCAGGAAAATAGCAGATCTGCAAGCTCACAATGTGTCGTGATTCGCAATTTATTTCAAATCATTGGGGTCTGGGCTTTAGTGCGCTACACAAATTAGCTTGTGAATCTGTATTCATGATCTCATGTCTTGTTCAGTGGTGCCGGAACGGGGGCGCGGCGAGATATTTTATCCCTGCACATTTCAGTCTGGCCGTCCCTGTTTTATGCATAATGTTTGTGTATTGGCTGCACACACCATATTGTCTGCTCTCTCTGCGATTGGGTTGGTAAAATATGTTAACTGCTGCGCCTTGCCAGCAGGTTGGTGTGTAGGCTAAGTAACAATAGACCGTCACTGGGCTACGGCAACGTGCTTTGCATAAAGACCATAAACCACTCACATCAACTCATTTGTCACACAGAGTAGCCTATAACTTACAAATGGATGAAAAGGTTTTCTCAAGCAAACTTATTTTTATTTTCGATGATTTTATGTCTGTCTTCCTCCCTCTGAAGCCATCGGCGGTGGTGACTCCAGAAGTGCAGCCGGCTGCAACAGGAAGTCCCACTCCTCCGATTGACATCACGTTCAGTCCCAGAGACTCTGCATCCTCAACCCCAAAGTCCTCCCACAAAGTCTGCACCAGCACTGCTGTGACAGAACCGCAAGGAGAGGAGCTCAGGTGTTGTTTTATTTGCCTCTACTCTATTTGTTTTCTTCTCTTTTAACTAATTTACTGCCCCAACCCGAGAATCCTGAGAAAAAGCCGTTGGTCGAGCCCAAGAAACCAGAGAATTTCATTTGATTTCAATTATATAAAACACTCAAAAATCGGATCGCCGATCGGCCGTTTCTAAGTAATCCAAAGACATTGCTTCCGATTGGGAGCGATAACGGAGATGGATATGCTTTTTTGGGAGGCGGGACAACACCTTCCTATGTGCTGTCACTCCAATGCATTACTTCCTTGTTTACGAAGCACTGCTGCTTGTGCAGAAATGGGTCAATGGATTATCATGAGGGCTGTTGTTTTAGCAAGCTGACCAAGGCATGCACGCTACAAACGCACATAACTCAAGAATAGTATTTAGGCGATGAACTCGGCTGGCTACAGTACATATAAATCATGCAGGTAAGTATTTACGGTACATCATCATCTCTCTCTGTCTCAATAACAGAAAGAAGTCAAAAGGTGGAGTGGACTTCCTTATAAATAAACCCAATTTATTTGGACTTGTTTTTACTTTTATGTTAAAGTAGTTCACCCCCAATAATATTTTTTTGTATTAGTCGCTTTCCTAAGACAAAAAAAATATTATAGTGAATGTACCAACATTGATTTCGGATGCCGGAATCAATGGGGGTAAACTTATTGTGATCAAATTATTGTCTTAGGAATGTGACAAAAAACTAAAACTCAAGTCTCCATGGCATGAGTAATCAATAGAAAAAAGTCATTTTGGGTGTGAACTACTCCTTTAATAGCAGTTTTGACATAAACTTGAATCTGAAATGCTCCATATCCATAGCTTTTATTGATTAATTTGTAAATGTATTTAAAGGGAGGAAGAAGAGCTTCCAGTCACTGGGACGGCAACACCCAGAAAAGAGGAAGAGGACTCTGGGAAACGGTCGTCCGTACCACCAGCTGTTGGAGCGGTTCATAACGGCCTCGCCTCTCGCTCATATTCGCGGTCACTGAGTCACATCAGTGAGAGCAGTGCCGATGGCGTCATCTTGACGGACAGATCCACGGCAGAATCGGCGGAGGTCTCGTCTTTGGCATCCGGCGTCTCGGTCACTGACATTGATTCAGACACACCCACGAGAACGCCCGAACCGCAGCCACAAATTTCCGTTGCCACGGACACCGCAGCGACACCAAAGAGGGTCGTCGTCACGGAGGATAGCGCACAGGGTGACGTGTCGGATTGTCGCACAGCCGTGGTTGAAGATGCTGAAGATTACAGGGAGGGCATGGACGAAAATGTGGACTGTGACAGGCTCTCACAACCCAGCACGCTCTCACAGAGTGCTGAAGACGGGGCTTATGTGGCCCACCGGGTGGTAGTGGAGGCCGAGGAGAAGCCTGAGCCTGCAGCAGGTTCAGAGCATGGAGACGGTGAGGTGTCTACGGTGGACAGTGGCGTGGAAGAGGCCTTGGCAGCAGTCGTTTCATCTCTGGATGATTGCAGAGGACAGTTCCCTGAGCTACAGCTACTGGAGCAAGAAGTGAGGCTGTTGCAAGCTACGTTGAAGGTGAGGAGACGGGAGTGTTTGGATTTATCAAAGTTCGAGTTGAGTTTCTACCAAAACAATAGTGCTGTTAGGTTCCATCTGTATACTTACACGGATTTACATATTCTACTTTTATTGTGGAAGTGAAATTGCCATCTTAACCCATTAAAACCGGGAAAGCAGAAGATCACAGCGCGTCACTTCATGCCATGCTGCGAGCTTGTACATCTGGTATTTGAAAATGTTTGAGAACTACTGATTTAGAAGGTATGATTCAGGTCTAAAGCATCCATGCAACTAAAGCTTTGGTGCTTGAGTAATGTGAAAGTGAAAGTGACTCAGCCTGAGTCTAGCCCTGCAGTGAAGACACCTCCTTAAGTTACTGGAACCAGTGCTAAGATCGCTGCTCCAACAGACAGTTTCCTGTCCTATTCTTTGCTGTCTATTGACCAAGATAGATAAAATACCGTAGGAGGGTGGTCTGTCCCGGACAGAGCAAGAGCGAGACCACAACAAGTGAGGGAGGGAACTAAGCTTCCCAGAAAGCCTTGTTCCCTGGGGTGCAGGAATAGGGTGTGGACCTTCCTGCCTCTTCCTGAAGTAACGTTTACCTTCTCCAGAGTTAGTTGTGTCGAGGATAAAAAGAGATACAAGTGTACAGATAAATTGAGTCGTACCAAAGTCTTTCCCCACTGACTCACTCAGGGTCCAATTGTCAACTGACCAGTCAGAGTCATTGTAAACCAGAAAGCATTTACCGTCAATTATACTTTGGGAACCAAAATCGACCACTACCTAACAAGAGTACGAGTACCAATGCTAAATGATCGCTGTATATCATTGATGTAATGAGAAATCCATGTTTCCTCTTTTCTGTTTGTGCGTGTGTGTGTGTGGAATGCACGTGCACAGGGTGGTAGCCATAGCCGGTCACCCAGCGTTGTCAGCCTCACTGTAGAAACAGCTCTGGGAAGCTTTGACTTCCTCAACACCTCCGATGAGGAGGAGGAGGAAGGACAGAAGACAAGTAGAAAGAGCAGGTAAATGATGGAATGACCATTTAATAGAGAGGATGGATGGATGGACACGACTGACTGACTGACTGACTGACTGACTGACTGAGTGGTTCTCAACCTTTTCCGGCTGCGACCCCCAAAATAATCATATTTTAACTGGGGACCTCCCCATCCTGACGAGCACTAAGAGTTGAGGCATTACATTTTGTATAACACGGTTCTATTGTGAAAACAGCAGATCTACATGCTCACAATGTAGCATGTAGATCTGATCTGCTAATTTCACAATTTCTGCCTCACAATATTTGACAATATGGCCAATGTTTAATTTGTCATTTCAGAGGTGTTAAAAAGTCCTTAACTTGTCACTTTAGTAATGTGCAGATACCCTCTATACATTTAAACTTTATGTTGGTTTGTTTACTGTTGAGTGAGAAAACAATGTTGCACATTAAGTTAATCATCTGGAGACCCCCCAAAATAATTTGGGGACCCCCTTGGGGATCCCGACCCACAGGTTGAGAACCATTGGACTGACTGACTGACTGATTTAATTATTTAATTAACGAATGATTGATTTAATGAATGATTTAATTATTTTATTTTTGCATCTTAGCAGAACTTACTGTATTACCCTACCTATTAACATTGGCACTGAAGCTTTTGATTAACAGTATTTTAGCTTAATGAAAGTATTGATTTAGAAGATTCTCAGACTGGGTGACTGTTGTTTATGCACAGTCTCTTTTGATAATGCCTGAATCAATTTCCCCTTTTAATGACTGAAGTAAGTGAATTGGATATGACACAAATATGCGATTGTTACCATATTAATGCTATTCACCACAGTACAGATTTGTATGGGAATAGTACTTTAATCTCTAATGTGATCATTTGATGCCACCTAGTGGTGGTACCTTGCCTTGCAACAGAAAGAGCACATGCACTAGCACACTAAGAGCGCACATTAAGGCATGTGTATGCCTGCATTGGGCTGGTGAGTCCAGTGTGCACCTGAAGGATTGTTAAATATATGACCAAAACCCTCATCTAATAAGTAATGTATTATATTACATTATTATTAACTGACGACCCTTTTTATCCAGTGCTCAAAGGGAAAGGGGCTGGGACACGCCCACCTCCATCACCTCCCCTCTCACCACTGGCTGGACTGCTCTAGACTGCGCCCTGGTGGTTCACCTCAAGAACTGCAGTTCTCAACTACTGGTGAGTCTTGAGAGTTAACACAATGTGAAAGTAATTTACCAATACCTACATACCGTAATTGCTGGACTATAAGCCGCACCTGAATATAAGCCGCACCAGCTAAATTTAGAACAAAAACTAATGTTTACATATATAAGCCGCACCTGACTATAAGCCGCAGGTGTCCTTCCTGCTTCCCTCTAGAGCACCCCTGGTGGCCGTTAGCTGTAAAAATCTATATATAAATCCTTGTTAAAGACCATTGTAAAACGAACTAACTGTCCGTTAGCTGTAAAAACCTCTATATAAGCCGCACCGTTGTATAAGCCGCAAGGTTCAAAACATGGGGGAAAAGCCGCGGCTTATAGTCCGGCAATTACGGGTACAAACATTTATTAAAAACATGAATATCTTTGGGTATAAGGTCTAGATGTTTTTGGTACACATGTTTTGTTGTAAAAAAACTGAATAAATAACGCATAATGTATACAGATTTTGCCCTAAAATCACGAAAATCACTACACAGCATGTCTACACTCATGTCATCAACATGGATCAGGAAGATTTTGGAAAAACAAATTTTTGCCCTATTTGTGGAGATAAGCGACCTACGGTCGCTTATCTCCCGTTTAGGGAGTCTTACTGGTGTATAATCGTGTTTTTGCGACCGTAGGTCGCATTTACTATCAAACCCTGCACAAAGTGTCAGTCCGTCAGTCTGTCTGTCACACCTCACACGTCACACTCTTGCCCTGCTTATATCTCCGCAACCGTTGCCCCGATCCATGCCAAATTTTGCACACACGTTCCTTACCTGCCAAACTACAACCTCCAAGGACCCCCGGAGCTCCAGGGACCCCCAGGTCCCTGGGGGACCCCCAGATGTAAAAAATTACCAAATGTGCTAAACTGACCAAATGACCACCCCCACGGGGCTGCTCATGGGGAATTCCCGGGGACCACCCACTCCTGGTGCTCCAGAACGGATGCAAAAGTGGTGGCGCCCCCAGTGGAGGACCCCCTACACTGCAGCTCACATAAAATGCCGTAACTCCGGCTAGGAGCGACCGGGACAGCCGGGGCCGGTACCTATTCGTCCGCCTTGCCGGCGCGGACACCCCACCCCTCATTTCTCACATGGCCCTCTTCTAGCGCCACCATGAGGCCGATTCTTGCAAAACACATTTTTGGACACTGCTTCTACAAATTTTGCCCTAAAATCACGCAAATCGGTACACAGTATGTCTACACTCATCCCATCAACATGAATCTCTCCCATATAGCGCCACCTCCAGGCCGATTTTTAAAAACACATTTTTGGACACTGCTCCTACAGATTTTGCCCTAAAATCACGAAAATCACTACACAGTATGTCTACACTCATGTCATCAACATGGATCAGGAAGATTTTGGCAAAACACATTTTTGCCCTATTTGTGGAGATAAGTGACCTACGGTCGCTTATCTCCCGATTAGGGAGTGTTACTGGTGTTAAATAGCTTTATTCATCTGGATACATAAAGAACTTTTGAAAAACCTTTGATGTGTTGTACCTGTAGTGTCTGGGTACCTTTGGCCCTCTGCGTTGTGGAGAAATGTACGCTCTGGACAGACTGCTGCGAGAGGCAAGAGTACTGGAGATCATACGGCGAATCACCAAGGAAGGACTCCAACAGGTCACACAGCCTGACGAAGGTATGGTAGCCATCGGCCTTGTCCCTATTCTGTCTGTGTCTATCTGTCTTGCCTGTCTGTTCACCCAATGCATGCATACATTCAAAGCAGAGCAGTGGTCAGAGCAAAACGGGACTGGCAGTGATCCCTTAAAAACTAAGAAATGATTCTATTCTCTGACTTGATGTATGATCCCAAATTTGGGTAAGGTTTCAGTGCGATCATAGCCCCATTGACTTGGATTATTATAAAAAAAAGTATCAGACAGAATGCCCACACTGCACTGATGGGTCATCTCCTCACTTGCATTACAGTATCACCAGGACAAATTCGCATTTAGATTTACCCAAATATGTGAGAGAGACTCCTATAATTATAGCCAGAAACTCGACTATTTTGTCACAGTAAGCCCATGTCTCAATGACAGATACCAGTCAAGCTTAATACCATGATGACTTAACAACTTGATACATTTGCTGTATCGTAATTCTTCATTGGCTTGTATCCTAATTATACTCCTAAGTAAAAACTCTACTGTAGACTACAGGTGAACATCGCTACATTTTTTTAAATCAGTCTCCTGACCTCAGCTGTGAGATCCGACTACATTATGCAGACACACAGACGAGATCCACAACTTTCAGAAACCTCAGTGTTTTAGGTCTACTGTCAGCCTGGTGTATGTTAGGGCTTAGGTTTTCATGGAGCTAAATCGTATCTAGTAATTGGTTCTGTCATTTCAACAACTCAAGATGTCTCGAGTTACCCCCTTGAACACCAGCATGTCTATTCTGGGGAGAACAATTATTGTCCAAAAACAGGGATAAAAACACGTTTGCAACATATTGTGAGCTTGTAGATCTGCTATTTTTGTTCCAAGAGGTTTGGTGTAGATGGCAAAATGTGGGTTCTAGAGGGTTTAAGTGGTATATTAACATATTTGTTTATTTTTCTTTGTCACAAAAGTTAAATATGAACCTAAAGTCAATTTGTATTCCTTTTTCTGTTCTTAATTTTGAATTCATTCTTTGCATCACACTCTCCCTCTGTCCATTAATCCTCCTCTCTGCCTGCTCTGCACTCTCTCACCACTACCATGTTCACTCTCTCATCATCCTCCATCCCTGCCGTTCCTCTGTCACAGTCATCCCACAGCTGGAGCAGTGCCAAGGAGCTGTGTCATTATGGCAGAAGTGTGTCGGGGATGGCAATGTGTACAGCGTCTCCACAGAGGCCTTCGTGGTTACACTTGCACAACTCTACCTCACCAAACTACCGGAGAGGACTGCCAGCTTGAGTGACACAGGTAAGCTTCTCCTTTTTTTCACGGCCATTGGTTGGGACTTGGAAGTGTTTGGCATTGTTAGTAGTTATGTGGAGGCAGTGGTTTAATTAATTATGCTAATTGTTAAGTCCAGGCACAGTTTTGCACACAGTATGTGTGTGTGCTTTTGTGTGTGTGCGTGCGTGCGTGCGTCTATTCATACTCATGTACCTGTGTGTGTCTGTTCTCCAGTGTTCCTGAGTATGGTGGAGCGGGTGCTGGAGAGACGGTTGCCACGGCGAGGGCTCAACAGAGAGGAAGTGATGGTGACAGTGTTCCAGTTCTGGAGCTACCTGGAGGCTGAGGGAGTCAGTGAGATTGACACGCACGTCACTGAGCTGGCTGAGGAGGGTAGGATTTACACACAGTGTTAAACTAATACACACATACAGTACATCAACAAACTATCTAAGCCGGTGATTCCCAACCTGTGTGTGAGGCCTACTGGGCCAACGCCATGAGGCTATTACAAGTGGGCCCCCAAATAATTGCCAAAAAAGTTAATTGCCACAATAAAAAGTTTGTATTTATTTTTTATTGTAGTTCTTTGCCATTCTTCTCATTGACAGGTGTAGTGGACAAAGGTCCTATCCATATACAACACAAACTGAGATTTATAAAACAAGAATTGAACCAGAAATGGTTAATGTTTAGGTTTATGAAGCTCATGAAAAGAATGTGTCTGGACTTTCTGGACTATACACTTGGATATCTTTTGGCTGGGCTTTAATTTGGATAATACAGTGTAAGTGACAGGAAACAGGGAGAGAGACAGGGAGTGACACTCAGCAAAGGTTGTCAGGCTTTGGAATCGAACCAGCCCACGACTGCGTTAGAGCCTATCAGGCCATCAGCGCCTCATGAAGTAAATTTACCCTCATTGATTCCGGATGGGGACCCGTTTTGAAACGGGTCCCCATCCGGAACGAATGGGGGTAGATTTATTGTTATCACATTTTTGTCTTAGGAATGCGACAAAAAACTAAAAATATTATTGAAATCTAGTCTCCATGGCGTGAGTAATCAATAGAAAAAAAATCATTTGGGGGGTGAACTACTCCTTTAACATTTTGAGTTGTTTTTATCCCGCAAATAATGACTCATCATAATGACGTTCTGTTCCCTTCCTACAGTCTGGTTGGTCCAGAACCTTTCGTCATGTGACCAGGAAGTGTTGGTGCGTGCTCTGCGACGGCCCCCAGAGTGCAGCCTGAAGAGGAATGGGCTTCATGCTGTGGCCAAGTTACTGAAGGACCCCCGAGGGAAAGTGTCTGCATCTGCTAGTTCTCTGCTTCGAAGCCTGGCTGACCAGCCGCGACACAGAGAGAGGGTGAGACAGCAACTGGGGGGAATTGTGCACATGTGGTGAGATCAAAGGATCTCAATGGAAATAAGCCTTGCCTTACCTGAGTTTCCCTTTAGTTGACCTTGTATCGGTGAACTGTACATTCATGAAACTGTACCTTTTCCTATGTAAAACTTCTAATAGATACTTCAATCAATCAATCAATCAATCAATGGTGGCAAAGAAACTTGACATACGGTATATATCCACCATACACAACGACAAACCATAGTACTTTATAGTTTTGTGTGACATTGTTGACAGACTTAATGATTTATGTTTGTGCATAAAGCTCTCTGACAACAGGCAAGATGCAGAAAAGTCCATTTTAAGTGTTGAACCTGGGGTCTATTCGCTGGGGTCCACGACGCCATGACTCACGAAATTTTTATTTTTTCGATTTGATTGCGACCGTAGGTCGCAGTTACTTGCACACTATCCAAACCTCCACCGGCTGTCCCTCCGTCACTCCCTCCGTCACTCCCTCTGTCACACGTCACACGTCACACTTTTGCCCTGCTCATATCTCTGCAACCGTTGCCCCGATCCATGCCAGATTTTGCACACACACTCCTTGCCTGCCAAACTATAACCTCCAAGGACCCCCGGAGTTTCGGGGACCCCCAGGTCCCTGGGGGACCCCCAGGTGTAAAAAATTACCAAATGTGCAAAAATGACCAAATGACCACCCCAACGGGGCTGCTCTCTCTGTGTCACACACACACACACACACACACACACACACACACACACACACACACACACACTCTCTCTCTCTCTCAAACATAATGTGTGACCTGCCAAGTGGCAAGGAATGTTGCCACTGTCCTCTCTCTCTCTCACACACACACACACACACACACACACACACACACACACACACACACACACACACACACACACACCCCTTCACACCAGGGAGTCCAGGAAGGATGAGCCTCCATGCTTAAGTGTCAGGTGATCATTGCTGAAACCTCAGAACAATAGCCACATATTAGCAACCATAAATACAGATGCCCACCCTTTAGCTAACAGAAACTGCTTTTGTAAATGCTGGAATGTTAAAAAGGTCATCTCTTTCACTTTCAATTGTATACATTAGCTATTGTTCATAACTACACAGTCATGTCATCAAAATGCATCTGTCCCATCTAGCGCCACCATCTGGCTGATTTTTAAAAAACACATTTTTGGACACTGCTCCTACAGAATTTGCCCTAAAATCACACAAACCACTACACAGTATCTCTACAGTCACCCTGCTCCTACAGATTTTGCCCTAAAATCATGCACACCAGTACACAGTATCTCTACAGTCATGTAATCACAACGCATCTGTCCCATCTAGCGCCACCATCAGGACGATTTTGCACAAACTACTTTTTGGCCTATTTATGGAGATAAGCGACCAACGGTCGCTTATCTCCCGATTAGGGAGTCTTACTGGTTATGTGCCCTCTCAAGCCGATCTCCCACTGCTAATTAGAGATGTGTCGTTTATGAGTGATTTGTTCATAAGAATCGAATCATTAGCAAGACTCGTGAACCATTCGTTCAAATCCCTGAAATGTGTCATTCACGCTTTCATTTATACTCCCTGCTTTCTCCCCCTAATAACCCCTGGCACACAGGACGGGAGGGCGGGCTGTACTTGTGACGTAACAAAAACGCTCCCGCGATAGTGTTTTTCTCGGGACGCTATGAACAGTGAACGTGAACGAGTTGTTTGAACGGATCATTACCATGAACGTGAACCAAATGATTCGTTCACTGAAATGAACCTGATTTCCCCTCACTGTTGCTAATGCTCTCAATACTAGCCTGGCTCCAGACCATAGACTCCACCCACTCACTGAGTTGTTAGCAATCAGCTGAAAACAGATTTAAATAGCGTACATCAGGGGTCCCTATTTTTTAAACTCGCTGTTGGTCTGTGACACCTTTCCACAAGAGAATGTTGTTTCATGCCAGACAATGCATTGTAAGGGGTTTATTTAGAATCAACAATGACCAACACCTCAGTCTTTTTGGACTCTTAACACCTTGGTCTATTCACAATCAATGACCCATCAACGTGTTGAACAGTTCTGTCCTGCATCAACAGAACATTGAGAAGGGGGAATCATGTGCCCTGTGGGAGCCCTATGGTAAATGACAAAAGAAGTTATGACAGGACAAACATTTTCTATATTCACATCAAACTAGGCCCTTGCCCGGGGGTGTGCACAATATTTGAATGTAAGAATCTCAGAAGTAATGTCGGAAAACTCAGTGATGTCAGTCATCTCCTAATTTGGGCCTTGTTTCAGCATGCGTATGTTACCATGGCAGAGACACATGTGCAGTTCAGGCGGCGGTATCAGTGTTGTCAGAAATGTGTGCTCTGTTTCACCCAGTTATGCCCATATATGGTGTTTCGTGTCCTATACCCATATATCGTCGTCGTTGGGTGGAAACCTTGTATATCCAAAACCATTTGTTTTGTATTTATCATTTTTAAAATGATTTAAATTAGTGAAAACAGACGATCTACAAGCACACAACGTGCACACAACGTGCACACAACGGCTTGTAGATCGTCTGTTCTCACTACTTTTGTGCGATGGCCTTGTATGATGAAGCAGTGCTTTACTAAAAAAATTACACATTTGAAACTTGGAGATACACGGTTTCTGCCCGACAGTGGTGTTCCGTGTCCCAGCCAATATGTGACTTCAGTACTATGACGTCAGACTACTGTGGACAGACAGACATTCTGTAAATATTAGATACTAGTCCTTGCCCGTGGTTGTGTTGTGTACTGAGGTGAAAGTATCGACTCGTAGGATAGCAGTATTTGAGACGTTTCAGTGATGTCAGTCATCTCCAAATTCGGGCATGTTTCACCCATTTATACCCATGTATGGTGTTACGTGATGTCAGTCATCTCCAAAGGTGGTCCCTGTTTCAGCATGCGGGACTGCGGGTATATCAGATTTTGGCACCGTTTAGTATTGGTGATGTCAGTCATGAAGTCATCTCCAAATTTTGTCAGTGGTCAGTCAAGACACATATACAGATGACAAAGCTATCCAGTATCCATTGATACAGTGTGTACTTAAAACAAACAGACTGGATTATAAAATGGAATCAACATGATGCACATTTTCCCTGTCCAGGCTTTGGTGAGCTGTCTGGAGCTGTTGGAAAATGAGACAGTGGAGACCAGAGTGTGTGGATGCAAGGCCCTGGCTTGTCTAAAGGTACCAATATCTCATGCTGTATTCTAACACTCATGTGTGTGTCAGTTACCACTGTGTCTTGATATGTGTGTACTGGAAAAGTGGGGGGAATTATTGTGTGTGTAACTGACTGACTGTCATTCACACAAAGTAAAAGTTAAACGAAAAAAGAGCATCTCTACAGCTCATGGATTTGTTTTGTTACATGCACACTAGTCTCGCATTGCGAAATGTCTGGCTATGCAAGACTACATGTACACAAGCAACAACCATGCTTTCTGCATTAAGTCAAAGTATCTAAACCAACTCTACCCCCTCTCTGCTTAGCTCAGAGACACTAGCGCAGGTTGTTAGAGGAACTGCATTGTTTCCCAACCATTAACTTGAGAGGGTGTGGCATCCTATTCAAAGGAGTTCATTTGCATCGGTTTCAATGAGACTGTTGATGAAACATGATCTAAATTTTAAATGATGCCATGATTAATTCAATCACTCAATTTTGATTGTTGTAGAACTGAATACACTGCCAAGGGATTTGCTAGTAAATATATTTCAGGTCTGTCTGACAAACTTTATACTGCAGCTATGACGTATGGCTTATTATGGTACATTTCCCACAATAACTACTTCTGTCTATACTTTGTTCCAGGCCAAAGAAAGCATTGATCAGTTGGTATATCTGTGCAGAACAGACAAGGAGGAGGTCCGAGATGCTGCCAAACAAGCGCTGTTAGTGTTGGGTAAGAATAAGAATAATAGGTCCGATATGCACAATAAATACTCCAAATATTCTGTTAAAAGTCTATATAATTCTACAACATTCACAATATCGTAGGCTTACGAAGAAAAACAATGCTCAATGTTGATCCTGCTATGATTAATTATTATAATATTTTTTTCTTTCATCCATTTGTTTATTAAATCACTCATTAAATGAATGGTTTTCCATGTGGTGGCAAACGTGCCTTTTGTGATTTAAATTCTCAATTTAAAATCATCGATTCAATTATTCATTAATTCACCCTAAAGAATGTCAGTAGTTGACTGACATGAAATCTACCATATATCTACCAGACATGATACAATACATGAATATTGTGTTGTGCACATTTATTGCACGTGTTGTGCAACAAATGTATTTGGGGATTATGAGAAGATTTTGTCATTCTTTTTTTAGTTTGTATTTTATTTACCCCATTCATTCATTCATTTGTTAATTCATTCACTGTGCTGAATAGGTGAAGAGGGGAAGATGGCCCACAGGCACGTAGAGACCTCTCAGGATGGACTACCAAGACTCTTTGCTCCTGGCAGCATGGCCAGCACAGCCTTCTAATATAACACACACACACACACACACACACACACACACACACACACACACACACACACACACACACACACACACACACACACACACACACACACACACACACTACTAACTACACACTCACAACACATAATTGTAACATTTGTAACATACAGAAACACAAGTATGTTTTACACTGTTAAAGAGGGTGCAATAATAGCTGGGTCAAAGAGGAGATACTGTAGGAGACGTTGACTGTGATACTCTGATTAACACTGGTATATTTCAGTAAGCTTCACATACACATGCATACACTTATCAACTTATGTATATAGACATGTGGTAACTACTATTTGAAAGAAGGTTTCTGAATTTTAACTGCCTTATCTGGAAAGATGGAGGGCGTAACTGACGAATGGATCAGAGACAAGAGGGATAAATTAATTTAGAGGAGAAGGAAAAGCTCCCCCCCCCCCCATTTTAAGCAACAAGGGCACTTTTGGTCATTTGACTGCATGGGTTCACGTTAAATAGGATTAATAATTAGTAGGGGCAACTAATTTCAGTTACAATGTCACTGCTTCCTCTACCTTTAAAAAGGTATCAACACCCCCCTTGACTTCACCATTTTGTGATGGCTGATATTCTAAAGACCTTTTGCCACGAGTCTCAGTTTATTTAGCAACAATCACGAACGAGTAGAGTTGAGAGGATTGGGATTATATTTTGGTTATCTTAACTGATAAATCAGTCTGCTATTGATAATCGCAAGCCAAAACTGTTTCTCAAGTCAGAAAGCATTCACCTTAATGTGTGGAAGGAATATCACAATGTAACTGGATAGTTGAAGATGGTTGTTGAGAGGTAATGTTTAAGGAGTTAAATGTTCTTCTTTCTGTGCATACCGACTTACTCGTGTCATCCAGTAGGAGTTTTGTGTTCCTTTTCTCTATACAATTGCAGATTGGTGTCTGATAAAGTAAGTGGCTGCCATCTTGTGGCAAATACTGGCTCCTAGTGGCAAGAACCGGCTAGTAGGCCAGTAACTTTCTGTCATACAGGACTGGAGAGTGAATGCATGGAACCATTGATTAGTTTCTAAGATCAAGCCCTTGCAACCATTTAAAGTGGGACAAAAATAAAATAAAATATACTATCCTTCTACCTGGAGTTCCCCTTTCCTCCTCTTCATGTACTCCCTCCTGTCTCTGTCTCTATGAACCCAAGGAAGATCAAAGAAGGAACGGACACCAACGTCATTTTCGTCATTTCAGGCTCCATGGGACGCCGCCATGACACTTTGGCCACCCAAAATTAACATTAGCGTCTATGAGCACTTCGTCACTTCCGCCACCCAAAAGTGGCCACCCGGCGTGCCAACTTCCGGGTGTTGTCTGTTCCTTGTAGATATTCCTTGTATGAACCTAGGATGGAGCAATAACCAACAGGGTGTTTCAAATAAGCAAAATGACAGTCAGATCATTTCAAATATTTGAATTCGTAATGACAGATCATTGATAGATGATGTGTAAGTATGAGCTCTTATATTGCATAGGAAATTAAGATGTCAATGTCTAAGCAAAAGATCAATGAGGTTACAATTTAGGCATTTAGCAGTGCTCATAATCCAGAGTGATTTACAATACAGTTAAATAACATCCTTGTCTCATAATTCTTGGTCTTTAAAATATCAGCTAAAATGCCAGGTTAGTGAGCTAAAAGTATTTAGCTCACTAACCTACTACTTATGCTTTTGACTATGATGTTTTTTAATGCGATCTGATTGTTATTCCTGCCTGATGAAACGTCCCATTGGCTTGTATGCAAAAAAAAATTAAGCAATTCAGTGCCATTGTTCTGTTACTATAATGACATAGCCACTTTTCTTTATGGAAATATAAATATATTATTTCTATACTCCACTGGATTTGTACATGTTATGTAATTGTAATGTATTGTATACATTCTGTTTGCATTTTTACAGCAATCTTAATATGTAAATTTACAAATTTCTTTTATGATTATGGCTCTGATGCCTCTTTTTATTATTACACATACACCATTTGTATCAAGTTTGTCAACCAGTTCGGCTCATTCAAATTGTGGCTGACAATTGATGAAGATACCACTTTCTGTGACACTTTACCACTGATATGATGATATAACAATTTGATAACTACTGTGGGGCTATTTTAACAATGTTATATTTGTATGGTTACAGACACCTGTGGAAGGTTTGCCTTTGTGGAGTAGGCCTAGATAAAGCGGTCTCACTGGATGGAACCATAGACTTTGGCTGGGTTTTAGTGTTCAGGCCTGAGATAATTTACTTTTAAAAGATTATAATGAGGCATTTAGCTACCGTTTGGGTATGGTCACATTTGGGTTATTTTGCTCAATAATAAAATGTTCAAACCTCAGAGGGTTGAGCAGAGAGTGAATTGAACCCAGTCATACAGTGAGCACTATGTTGCCCATCCCTAAAGAACAGCCAATGCAGGATAACAACAAATGACTTGGCAAATAGCTGAGCTGCAAAACAGAAACAGGCTATGAAGCTAATGTGGCTGCTACTAAAACCACAATGGCTAAATTCGTATCGTCTCTGTGGGGAAGTCAATAGTGCTTACTTTCACAAACATAATATGACATGCAGCCAACATTTTATGGCAATTTTGACAAAAAAATCCAGTTGTCAAATAACCTTGCTGCTCAAGTAATATTCCCCAATAATTATACTGCATTAAAATGTTTCCTGTGAGTCGGTACCATAAGATCATCTGTTTCCGTGTCATTAGCAACGGAGGACACCGTAAACTGACATTTTCAACAATGCAGAGTCAATAAAGGAGATGTTTATCATATTTATCATCTCTTATAGTGCTCCATATTTCAATGAAAGTAAGGTGATCTTAGTAGTACGCAGTACAGAGATGCTTTTGGAAGCCCTGGGCCCTGGCTTATAATCATTGTACCTTGTAGTCATGTAGACATACACAGCAAAATCCAGAATCAACTCTTAAAGAGTTTAAAATTTGACCTGGAGGGTTAGGGTACATTTCTTCACTCGGAGCACAGGGATTTTGCTGTGTAAAGGCACTGTAGAAGCCCCATGTTTTATAGCAAGCATTAATGAATTAAATTCTGCTCTTTATTAGCTGTTGCGATGTACAATATGGTCCACATCTCAATTAAAAGGTTTAACCACTCTTAGTTTGAAGGATTTGTTACATTATTCCTGCCCAACTGTAATTAACCACTTAAACCCCATATACTTAGTTGAAAGGAGTCCCCCAGGCATATACAGTATACTAGATCCTCTAGTATTTCCCTCTAGTATACACCAGCCAATCACAGTGTGTTGTGTAGATCGGCTATTATTGCTGAATGTTTGCCCCAGAATAGGGAGGCTAGGGTTCAAGTGGTTCAAATGGGGAACTTCTAGAATGGCTACTACGTCCCATGTGTGAACAGTTCACCACTGTTCTGTAGGACAGCTACTGCTAGGACTGGATCAATGGAGCTTCTTGCAGTATGAAATTGAAAGTGCCTCGATGTCTGACAGTGGAAGAGATGCTATGAAACAAAGAGGGAGATGAGATACTTTATTTAAGAATGAAAGACAAAGTGAAGCAGTGGGCAAGCACTGCAAAGTATATTTTTTTGTTCAAAGTTGATTGTGCAGCATTGGAATCAAAACATTCTATTTCTTGATTTTGTTATTTTCTAAATAAATATATTGCCTGGCAGTTGTCATGCCTGGTGTTGTGTACAATGTACAATGTATACAAAATTAAAAACTTTTGAAAGATGGTGGTTTCTCTGTACTTTTTTTTTAATGATAGCAAGGAAACCCTGGATGGTGGGAAATATAAAATAAAAAGGATGGTCACTCAGGTCAGATGGCGCAGGGGTAAAGTGACTGTCCACCACCGCAGAGTTCAGTGATGGATGCCTGTCAGTGTGGGGGTGATAAACGACAGGAGTAAGATAGAGGCGCTAAGTCCTCCCAGAGGAAGAAATAAGTGTATATATATATATATATATATATATATATATATATATATATATATATATATATATATATATATATATAGTGTGTGTGTGTGTTCCTATACTGTATGAATGCCCTATATACAATACAACAAATAGATATTGTAAATATGTCTGTGGTTAAATAAATAGATACATCTATTCCTGCCCCACAATACAGCAAATAGTTTTTAACTAAGCCTTTTGACTTTCTGCTGTTGTATCAAAGTGCTAGAGAATAAAACATATCCACTAATGTGTTTTATTTTAAATTATCTGTACTGTAAGTGCTACCCCAAGTACTGCACTTAAATAACACTTTTAGGTACTTTTACTTTGCTGAAGTATTTCCTATTTTCAGTACTTTTACTTCTACTCCACTACATCTCAGAAACAGATTGTACTTTTACTAGTATTTGAAAACTTTTACTTTGCAGCTATAATTATTATATTATAAAACATACAGTAACCACTTCAGCCCTATTTTATACATAGGCTATTTGAAAATAGCCAATCTTAGTACAAGCTCGCAACACGCTGTGAGCTTGTAGAGCTTCTATTTTCAAACATTTTGTACTTTTACTTTTGGTGTTTCAAGTCTATTTTGATGCCAATACTTTCGTACTTTTACCCAAGTACATTTTGAATTACGGACTTTTACTTGTCAGAGTATTTGCAATATTGATATTTGTGACTGTGAGTATCAAGTGTGAGTACTTTTCCCACCACTGACTAAAAATAAAACCAAGATAAGTGTCCTCGGAGAGAGAGCCCAGCTGATAGCCCTCACGTCGTGATGAATGGCTTTTCAATGTATTCCAACCGGGCGCCCCTCCTGGCCAATCAGGGTGGCTGCACGGGATTCGACACCACCCCCCAGCGGCCGCACAGGCGCACTGAGCGCTCCAACTGCCATTTTGTGGCAGAGCAGCTCTAGTACTCTGCAAAAGCGGGAGAGGGATTAAAAGAAGAGACGGAGAAGAGCAGCGTTTCTTGTCCTCCTCTGGCCACTTTGTAGCGACGACTCTGCGCTCCCAGTCGAGTTGAACGGGCCGAGAAACTGACTCAAAACAGGTAAAGTAGCACTACTTTTCTGAGGCGATGGGAGTTTGCAGGATCTTTAATCGGCCTCTAGGTGTCACGGTGGGGCTCCGGCGGGTCCGGGGCGCTAAGGCTTGTCGGGGGGTGTTTGTCTCCCTCTATCGTTGTCGAAAAACCCGTCAAAATAAGCTTTATAACGGCCAAGTTCCACCTAATGTGCGCCCCGCGCGGCTCAATTGAGGCAGATCGCCGCCGACATCGTCGATTTATAAGTTGCATATACTTCGATTTGCTCGGCGTGTTTTAGGCCGAGGCGTCCATTTTCTCCCCTCTTCTTTGTTTCCTGTCTTTTTTTACTGCGAGTTGAGATGGAAACTGGCGGGCTGGTTGTTAGCACCGCCGGCTAATGTTAGCCTCGCGCTCGGGATGCAAAAAAAGTGCAAAGCGCTAAAAATGATGTCTCATCCACGTCCACCCAACCGGGGAAATCCACAATTTAACACTTATTACCATCAGCATCCCCCAAATGATTAGATTTTTGATTTATTTGCACAATAAAAAAACAAGTACAAGATTAATATGTATTTTTAAAAAACATGGAAATAAGTGCAGGCGAGAAAGGAAACCCATGTAGACTTATAAAAGGCTCTCAACTAAAATAATAGTACAAGTTGAAACATAAAATGCAAAAATTACCTGAGTGCAAACTCAATCATTTCATAATTATTTATTTTCATAAACAAACAATGTTAGCATTAGCTACTAGCTAGCTTGTTCTGGCTCCAACCCCCAGGCCAGACCCTTCCCTCGCGCCTTCATCTTGGGCTTGGAACTTTAAAACACAACTCGACGATAAAGGCTCCGAGACGTCGAGTCGGAGACCTCCGCACAAAGTTTTAGTTTAGTTTGTATGACCACAGCGCGGACAGCCACGGCCTACAACACATTACTTTCAGTGTCGTGTTAGTTAGTTAGTTAGCTCGCTACGCTAGCCGCGTTAGCTTATTGCGCACACGGAAAAAAATCCAGGCCACCGCGGAAAAGAGGATGACGAGGCGTTCAGTAGCAAAGTGAGCCCCGGTCCCATGTTTTCATCCAGCTCCAAAACGCCGCCTTGCACCCCGTCCAGGGCTTCCATCATCCCGAGCACCATTTGTCCTCCTGCCCTCTTTCTGTCGTCTCGCCATGGTTGTTGGAGTACCAAGTTGTCGTTGCACCGTTTGCCCGCTTGTCTCTTGTTCCAAGCCCACCTAGAAGCACATACACAGAAAGATATATACCAGCAGAGAGCTCCCTCTACGACTCGGCTTGGAGAGGTACAAAAATAACGGCTATACATGCAGTACACGATGTGCGACGTTAGGCACTCAATGTGCTGGTCAACTTGGGTCATTTTTTGTGATACTATGTGGAAGATGGGATTTTAGGCCTACCTAATTATTTGCGTCTGAAAACCACCACACCCATTGTTAAAGAATGTTTGTCTCTTTCACCCAGTACCCCACAGGCTGATTTGGGGCCAGAGTTGAAAATCAAAAAAGTCTGTGTTCATTTTGTTTTTAGAACCTAGTGGTCACATTTTATTTTAGGTAGAATTTTTGAAAATTATAAATAAAATGACAAATTTAAAATTTTATTCAACAGAACTTCTCCACAAAAGCCAGACTCGGGACCACTTTGAATTGTAGTTAATGTGACCGTCCATTAAAATTCTGACTTCACTTAACATATTCCACCTCCTCTCTTGCAGGTGCCCAGGGAGAGTCAGGTAGCAAGCAAGACAGTACAGAGGGTCAGCTGAGCTCAGGTGTCCGAGCAAGTAAGTTAACATCGCCAGTGACGTATGCAAATATTTTGGCCTGTGTAAAAGATAATATCACTGTTTGCATCATGGCATGCGTGATCAGTGACCACATTTCTTAACACCACAGTATGGGGCCTTTTCCACCGGCAAAGAACCGGTTCTGGTTCTTTCTCCTGCCTATGGGATGAACCAGAGGTGAGCTTTTCCACCAGAACCGGAGTTGGTTCCGAACCGTAAAAGTTGGTTCCGAACGGGAACCACAAAATCCTTGGTTCCTCTGGTTCAATCATGGTTCAATCTGGTGGAAACGCAAGCCAGTTCGCAAGAACGAACCAGGTTTCCAAGAAAGTTGAACCGGCACTGGTTCTGGAACCAAGGTTCTTTTGGTGGAAAAGGCCCTTATGTGTCTGTCAAACGTATCTGTCCAGTGTTGTCAGACCTGTGTACCTCCTACCTCCTGCAGGTTGACGGGGACAAAGAGTCTGTGAAGTGTGAAGCTCTTTTTCTTTTGGCACTGAATAAAAGAGATGCTTCTATCTATCCCAGTGATTGACATTAATGAAAGAATGCAATTATTTACTGTACCAGCTAACCCATTAGCTGCTTTTACGCTACACAGCACTAGCTAAAATCGGCTACTTGCTTATTTTTTTATTATTTTATTCTGCAGATTGAACTCTTTCAATTTAGCTGGGTGTTGGAGCAACAGCCAACTTATGTAGGAGAGTGGTATACAATGGTAAACAAGCTAATTCTGTCTGGAAATCGTATCTATTTCACCTGTACAGTCTAACGACGGTTTCAGATAACATTTTAGGCAGAATTGGCCATGCAGTTGCTCAATATTGATTCATTTTGCAAGGGTTTAAACAGTATTCAGGAGCTGACATGTTGTAGGGATTCGTAATGGCGAGAATGTAGATTCTCTGGATATTTTGCAGTGTTTTCACGTCACCTTTTCGGTATCACCTCAGCTTGTTTGGAATCTCGACTGAGAGGTACTGTACTAGCATAGTATCATAGACTCGTCTCAGAGTACTTCTAATGGATTTCCGGCAGCTGTTGCGTATCACTGCCCTCCACAGTTCAGGAGGCCTTTCAGTTCATCAAGAGTTCTATACCCTCTGATAGAGGTCTGTGTTGCCGACAAAAGCCAAAATGCTCCTCTCCCACATAAGAGTCGAGGCTGAAGAAAGACAATGTAATATTGTTTGTCTCCATAGGCCTCTTTATTTTATGCTTATACCTACGTTTATGTATCTGTTGTATAAGTATTCAATGTGTTTGACACTTGCATGCATGATCAGTGACCACAAAACATTTTTTCACAACTGAAAGGTTTATGGATCTATATAGTGCAATGTTGTGACGATATTTGTTGTCTCTTTCAGGTCCAAACCAGCATGGACGGGGTGCCGACAGAGGACGTAGGAGTAGAGGAGGACCCCACTAAAGATTACCCCTCCATCCAGACTGTGCACAGCCAGGATGCCATGGTGGCCGACCTCCTTCAACAGGCTGCAGAGGCTGGAGGGGTGGTAGAGGGACAAGCTGGGGTCGTCCTTGAACAAGGTACACTGACTTTTAGTATCAGCCAAACCACTGCATAATGTAGAGTTTCCCAAGCCAAAACAATGAGCCGGGACACATTTTTATAGGTCACAAGAAGTAAAAAAATGTTCAAACATTTCAACATCTTTTCAGAATTTTTAAAGAAATGGAGAATATAGAACATAGCGGGTACATAACAATTTCTGTCAAGGTAACAAACATGGTGCTTACTGCTGTGTGTTGTCACTCCCCAATCGCCATTGTGAAACTGAACCAGGAAAAACCCTCGTGGCTAATGATTCTCTATCAATTAAATGTTTTCACCTTTTATACACCTTTTATGTTCATACATAAACAATATTTTTTTTCCTGTGGTCCAACAGAAGGCATGGATGCTGCCCAGCAGCAGCTGATGGAGGCAGGGGTAGGGGTCAGCGTTGAGGGTGGTGGGGTGGAGATGATGGTCATGGACTCGCTGGATCCTGCTCTGCTGCAGATGAAAACTGAGGTAAAGTCAGCGGTTTACTTTTCATAGAACTGTCATGACATCGTCCCATTAGTTACACGTCTTGGCCACGGTGGTGCAGAATTATTATGTTTAATTGAAATTGCCTTGCTCTGACTAGGTGATGGAAGCTGCAGTGGGAGGAGGTCCAGTGGGCGCTGCCCATCAGGCAACTGTGACAACAGTGGACCAAACGCAGATCATTACACTGCAGGTGAGGCCTGAATGCCATTTTTTTGATGAGCTAATATTTTAGTGAAATTTGCGATTCCAGTATATTAAAACGAAACTGTGGTCTCCAGGTAGTGAACATGGAGGAGCAGGCTGCTCTGGGCCTGGGTGAGCTGCAGTTGGTCCAAGTGCCAGTGTCTGCCTCTACGGTGGAGGCACTACAGCAAGGGACCTATGTAGATGCAACCTCCATGCCTAAAGATGGAGACCCTGTCATCTGTCACACACTGCCGCTTCCCGAAGGATTTCAAGTAAATGAACACGGATTAATTCATCACACACACACTCACACACACGGTTATATACATTAACACAGTGGTTTTCAACCTGTGGGTCGGGACCCCCAGGAGGGGGGGGGGGGGGTCCTCAAATTATTTTGGGGGGTCCACAGATGATTAACTTAATGTGCAGCATTGTTTTCTTTCTCAACAGTAAACAAACACAAGGTTTAAGTGGATAGAGGGTTTCTGCACATTTCTAAAGTGACAATTTAAGGCCTCTAAAATGACAACATTGGACACATTGTCAAATATTAGAGGCAGAAATTGTGAAAATAGACGATCTATATGCTCACAACACATAGAACTGAGTTATACAAAATGTAATTCCTCAACTCTTAGTGCTCGTCAGGGTGGGGGGGGTCCCCAGTTAAAATTATTATTTGGGGGGCTGTGGCCTGGAAAGGTTGATAACCACTGCATTAACAACCCAACTAACAACTCAAACTCGTTGTCCATGTGTTCCTGTAGGTGGTTAAGGTCGGAGCTAATGGAGAGGTAGAGACCGTGGAGCAGGAGGAGGGAGCAGAGCCTCAGGGTGAGATGGAAGAGATGACGGAGGAGGGCCAGCCTTTGGAGGAGGGGGATGAGGCCCTTCAGGCCCAGAACGAGGATCCATCCTGGGCCAAAGACCCTGACTACCAGCCCCCATCAGTTACAGCTATCAAAAAGTCCAAAAAGGTGAGATTGTCACAGAGTGGGAAAGTGGTGCTTTCTGTCTTGTCAACGTACCACATTTGTCCTATTCTCTTGCCGTGTTCTCATCAATTGTGCTTTTGCACAGGGCAAAAAGAGTCGTTTGCGCTATGCTGAAGGGGATAAGGACATGGACGTCAGCGTCTATGACTTTGAAGAAGAGCAGCAGGAGGGCCTTCTGTCTGAGGTCAATGCAGAGAAGGTGGTGGGTAACATGAAACCACCTAAACCCACCAAGATTAAGAAGAAAGGTGAGGGAGGGCCTGGTGTCACCCATAGAACTTAAATGTGAATTTTCATTAGTATTGACTCTGATCGGTTTCTGTATTTTGCCCCTGCATCATAAGACTTCTATAACTTCTACATTTTGAAGTTTTCATTGTGTAAAACCGCAGTTGAGCACAACAACATTTGTATTAAGAGCTCTTGTGTAAATGTCCTCCATCAGGTGTGAAGAAGACGTTCCAGTGTGAGCTGTGCAGCTACACCTGTCCTCGGCGCTCCAACCTGGATCGGCACATGAAGAGTCACACGGACGAGAGACCTCATAAATGTCACCTGTGTGGAAGAGCCTTCAGGACGGTTACTCTGCTCCGAAACCACCTCAACACACACACTGGTATGGCTCATCCCAGTGTTTCTCAATCTTTTTGGGCTTGAGTACCCCCTTTCCATGATTTTTGAATCCAAGTATCCCCTTTACCCGACAACAAAATGTTCTGTTTAAAACGGCAATTAATTAAAACCATAACAATGTTATATGATGCTATGATAACCGCTGTTTTTTTTTCTCCTAATTCAATTGTAGTTAATTATTTAACTATGAATAATATGATCATGATTTATACTTCTATTTTCTTTTTTGGGGGCATTTTCTTGAGTACCCCCTGCAGTACCTCCGCTTACCCCTAGATTTGAGAAACACTGGCTTATCCAGTGGGATCGGTTTGATAATGGGATATGGCATTTTTATCAATGCACATGTTGGATCATGTGAAACATAAAAGGACCAGAGCTATCAGAGACTGTATTTACGTAAAGTATATAATTTCTTTTCATCCTTGTAGGAACTCGACCCCACAAGTGTACAGACTGTGACATGGCCTTTGTCACCAGTGGAGAGCTGGTTCGCCACCGTCGCTACAAACACACACATGAGAAACCCTTCAAGTGCTCCATGTGTGACTACGCTAGTGTGGAGGTAAGAACTGGTCTAGTGCATTATTCCAGGTGACATTTCATAGTCTGAACAATATTTTCAAATGATTCTGCTGGTGCCGTGCTCTAGTATCTCACTGCGCATCCATCTCCTCTTGTCCAGGTGAGTAAGCTGAAGCGTCACATCCGCTCCCACACGGGAGAACGTCCGTTCCAGTGCAGTCTGTGTAGCTACGCCAGCAGAGATACCTACAAGCTGAAGAGACACATGAGGACACACTCGGGTAACAAGGCCCATCTCCTTTCTTGCTTTGCCAATTGTTTGAACATTGATTAAAAACCAGGCAACTCGTGTCTACTTTACTGACGGCATCCGCTGTGCTCTGTGTCCCTCAGGAGAGAAACCATACGAGTGTTACATCTGCCACGCCCGGTTCACACAGAGCGGCACCATGAAGATGCACATCTTGCAGAAACACACAGAGAATGTCGCCAAGTTCCATTGCCCACACTGTGATACTGTCATCGCCCGAAAGAGTGACTTGGGTATGACGGGCAGCACACACACACAACCATAGTCTCATGTCTTCTCCTGTTCTTCAGTCTACTCGGTTCCACCAATATATTGCTTTACTGCACCAATATAATGGCTTTATTTGCTTAGTTTACTATCAAAACCAGCAGATCCTGTCCGTCAGTCTGTAACTCCTCAATGTCTATAGCTGACCTGTTGTGACATCACATTGTTGACTGAATCACCAAGACGGCCTGTAAATATATTTGTGAATATCGATAATATCGATCTCTTTTTCCCCTTTAATTCATCCCCCTCTTCTCCTGCACCATTCATCCCTCCACCAGGCGTCCATCTGCGCAAGCAGCATTCCTTTATCGAGACGGGCAAGAAATGTCGTTACTGTGACGCTGTGTTCCATGAGCGCTATGCCCTGATCCAGCACCAGAAGTCCCACAAGAATGAGAAGCGCTTCAAGTGCGACATGTGCGACTACTGCTGCAGACAAGTGAGGAGGGGAGAGGGAGCCTGTGTGTGGGTAGAATACTGATGTAACGTGGTAGTGTAGCAGTGAGTCGGCAACTATTGATTATTTTCTTACCGAGCATTATATATCTTCGTTGTCGGGTGAAAACCTTGTATGTCCAAAACCGTTTGTTTTGCATTTATCATTTTAAAAATGATTTTAAACTAGAGAAAACAGCCGATCTACAAGCAACGCCTCGCACCGCGAGGCGTTGTGCTTGTAGATATGCTGTTTTCACTACTTTTGTGCGACAGCCTTGTATGATGAAAGCAGGGCTTTACTTTGCGAAAGAACATACAAATTTGAAACTTGGAGATAAGAGGTTTCCTACCGACAACGACGATATTTTGATTACTTTTTTTGATGAATTGAATAATCGAGCAGGTGTTTTTCAAATATTTGTTTTTAGTTTATTTTTATACATATATATTTATGTCCATGAATCGATAAACAACTGAAGCCCTTTTTTATGCTTTATCGCACAAATTTCACAAAATAGTGAAAATAACCCCTGGTCTTTTTTTTTTTATTCAGGAGCGCCACATGGTGATGCATCGCCGCACTCACACGGGGGAAAAGCCCTACGGCTGCAGCCAGTGTGAGAAGACCTTCAGACAGAAGCAGCTCCTGGACATGCACTTCAAGCGCTACCACGACCCCAGCTTTGTACCCACTGCCTTCGTCTGCCCCAAATGTAACAAGACCTTCACTCGCAGGGTAAGATGACAGAACAGGACACTCACAGATGCATATACACTGGGCATATTAATCTGATTCAGACTTTTGGTTTCAGTAAGGTGGTCCATGTATGATGATGCAATAAAAAAAAAATCACACTTTTCAGATAATCATGTTCATGATTCTGATAATCATTCAAAATCATTTTGTACATTATTAACTTATAGATTAATACCCATTTAGGCATGCTTTAACCAGTGAAAAATAGTAGATATACAAGCACTCGTTGCCGCGCTGCGAGCTTGTAGATCTGCTATTTTTGGAAAGGTCGCGAAAATCTTTGAATATATTCAAAGCGAACGTTTGTAACTCAAATTTTGCTTCTGGGTGATCCCTGGAACTAGATATTTTGAGATGGGGGGGGGGGGGGGGGGTCCGTGGCCAAATACATATCATTTTGGGGGTCTTTTACATGAAAAGGTTTTAGCACCACTGACATCGTAGTCTCTCAAGAACCAATCTGAGTTCCCAGAGGTTCTTTTTTTCGCCACTAGGGGGGCGAGAAGAACCTCTGGGCCAAAACTATGATATTCCTGGGCAGGAAGTTGTCCCAGGCTCAGAATCTGAGCTGGGACAATACAGGAAGTAGAGCCCTGTGCAAACCTTCAAAACATTCAGAACAGAAACCAACCAAAAACACTGCAAAAATATGCAGCCCATGTTTCAAGGTGAATCCTACCAGACTACTCAAGAACAGACTAGCTGAGCTCCATAAGTGAAAAGGACCCTTTCTTTGACGATGGCTAGCCAGATTGCTGACATAGAAACATAGGTTTTTCAAAAAACCTTAGGATTCAAAAGACACTTCTAGAATCGGGTCATGATTTTTCAAAAATAGCAGATCTACAAGCTCGATCTGTTATTTTTCAATAGTTAAAGCATAAAATAATGATACACAAAATCTGTACCCGTTCTAAATGGGTTAACTTATAGATTAAATGTAAAAATAAATAAAAATACACATCATTTACAGGTCTTGTTTTTGCTTATATATGCCTGCACATGTTTGTTATATCACACTGAGAAATGTAGCTTAACACAGACTGTCATGTGTTCCTGCTGTGTAGAACACCATGGCTCGCCACTCTGAGAACTGCAACGGAGAAACTGATGATGCCGAAAATGGAGAACCCGTCCCCAAGAAAGGGAGGAGGGGTAGGAAGAGGAAGATGCGCAACAGGAGAGATGAAGAGGACAGCGGTGAGTTTTTTTTTTTTTGATTGATTGAATACTTTATTAGCAGTTCGAATTGGAAAAGCACAAGACCGTGCAGTTCAAGTTGAGGCTTGGTGTGGGATAAAGCGGGTAATCGGCAGATCGTTGCACTTGGAGAATTATCTGTTATGAGAGACTTTCTCATTGTTTGTTGAACTGTATTTCTTTTTTCACTGTTGAAAATGTGACCGATTAAGTCAAAACTTTTGCCTTTCAGCTGGAACATGGAATTTCAAATACACTTTTTTCTCTCCTGTATTTCCGTATCACAGATGAGGATCACGCTGAAGAAGATGAGGAGGAGGATGATGATGATGATATAGATGCAGAACTAGTGGAGGGAGAGGTAGACGGAACACTGCTACCGGAAGAGGAGGACGAGCTACCAGAGTCCATGGAGCTGGATCAGGCTCCTGCCATCATCCCCATGCCCGCCTCTGAGGAGCCACCAGTCAAAAGGAAACGGGGGCGCCCCCCAAAGAACGCCCCCAAAGCTCCCACACCCAGCAAGTCTCCCAGGGTGGCGGCCAAGGCAGCTGCAACAGGTGAGATTTTTTTTTTTTTTTTTTTTTCTTTTTTTTTTTTTTTACTTGTCTTTATTTTAGATTGCACCAATTTAAACGGACATGACAAGACACATGAACATTAATCACAAATCCAATCAAATCAAAATCAAATACAAAATACATTTACAGGGATTCACATTTATACACTTTCTTTTTTTTCCTTCTTATATCTCTCCTTTTTTAACACTAGCCCTTACCCGTTCAAAGATATGAGCTCCCAAATGATGTGCAGTGTGTGGGTTATGGGATGTGCACTGTGCACACAGTATATGAGGGATGGAAAGTAACTTTAACTGGTGCTTGCATGATGTAGGAGCATCAATGTAAGAAACCCGTTTCTTTTAATGGCTCCAGAGATACTGTCCCCCCCCCCTCCCCCCGCCCGCCCGCCTGCCCGCCTGCACACTCCCCCTTTGTGTGTGATTGTGCATGGCCTGAACAACAGCGCCCCTCCCTTAACATGTGTGGTCACAAAAGGTACTGTAGGCTAAATAGATATAGATACACCATAAAAATGCTATTATACAGCATACGATTTGTGAAAGTGACAAACGGGCTTCACAGTTATGTCAGGTGTGTTCATATGCTGATGGTGATGCGATTTCAGATCAATTGCTCCAGCCACCGAGGAGAAACGCTGAGACACTCAGACATTCGCTAAATTATATGTTAGATGTATAATAACTATTTTTCCCATCTTTTATTAAAGAGTTCTTCCTTTATTTTCAACTTAAATGTTAATTGTTCCATGTCCTGAATTTTGTCCAAGATTGTCCTCCATTGCCAGTAGTCCGGGATATCGTCCTTGAGCCAGTTCCTTGTAATTGCCTTTTTCGCAGCAACCAGGAGGATCTTAGTCAGATATTTGTCCCCTGCTTGAGATGGTTATTGTACTGGAGCAGGGCTAATAGCCAAAGAAAAGCCCCCCTCCCCCAATACTGTAATCACTGTCAGTATGGTCAACTGATCTGCTGCTTGCTGAGAAACCTTTCAGGTGTGTGCTTACAGTCTGTCTCTCTATCTCTTCACCTCTCCAGCAACAGCCATCATCCAGGTGGAAGACGAAAGCACGGGTGCCGTTGAGAACATCATCGTAAAGAAGGAGTTGGAGGAGGCCGCCGCAGAGACGATGCCTGAGCAGGGGGTGGAGCTAACAGTGGAGGGGGTGGGGCTTGATGGAGACGGGGTAGAGACTGTTGAGCTGCAGGTGAACGAGGAATCGGCAGCGGCGGCGAACGGAGATCTCACGCCAGAGATGATCCTCAGCATGATGGACCGGTGAACAGGCCCTGATGACACAGGATGCACATAGTCATATATATATACAGGGACTGACACACACATGCACAGGCACATACATAACACACTCACACGTCTTGATTTGTGGACATTTTACAATGGCCACCTTTGCCTTCTTCCTATCTGGTTTATATTCAGCTGGTCAGGAGCAACCTAAACGGTCCACACGCAAACCTTTGCATACCTTCTAATACACGTGAATACTGAGTTTGTGTGTACCTGCACGCACATAACATATATGTACAAAACTCACACACTAAAGTAGCCCAGTGAGGACCAGATCTCCCACACCTCCTGTATCCTTTCCTGCACCTGCTTGTCATCCACGCCTGTAAAAGACTTTCACCAAGCTTATTACGAACAACTCTCTCTCTCTATTCCCTCATATCTGTTATATATATTTTTTCAGTTTTAAGATGAATCGGTGTGTGTTGTCATTTTGTTTGGGTTCCTTGCTTCCACCTAAAACCACATCCTGTTGAAGTTTCTACCCACACTGACTGAAGTTCACGTGCTGTCTGAAAAGAAAAAGATACTCTACGTTTTTGCCTTCTTAGACCTGTTTTGGGCAAGAAACAAAGTGTTTTTCATGATCTAAGTTGCCACTGTTAATCATTTCAGCATTTCTTTTCCTTTTCCCCAGCTTCAAATGATTCTCTTACCTATAAGCATTTAAATACCTTTTGTTACAAATAGTAATAGATCATTTCGTTTGCCTCTAATACTGTTGGCTGTCATTTTAATTATCTGTATAATTCCACAAGAAGGCATCACTCTCCTTCCAGGTCTTTTCTGACAGAGTTGGAGGAGTAAAGTCCTGAAGTGATCCAAGTTATTTAAAGTGACGGCCACAGGAGGAAAAGGAGGGCTTAGGTAATGGAGCATGCTTTTATAGTCACACATTGAGGGGGTGTTGGTGGGAGATGGCCACTTAGGTCAGTAATGGCTGTTTGAATCAATTCTCCTGTTTCGGAGTGCCAACCTTTGCCTTTTCTATCTGATAACTTACTAGAACCGCCTTTCCTCTCTTATTTGGCCTAAACTATGTTTTAGAAGGCCAGTTCTGGTCTAGTTTTTCTGAAAGAAAGATCTAAGATCTAACTCTCATAAATAATTATGCCCCCCCTTTCCATACACTTAGGTTGACATGCATAGACAACTATCAGATCACTAATTTGTGAGAGCAGAGATGTGTCATTTTAACCATTTAAAAGTTAACTTATTATTCTATTGGATCTGGGCAGAAATGCTTTTAATTATGATTATAGATTGAATAGCATGACATAAGTAGCATTCGCATTTACTGGCTTTAGAATTGACAAACGGAATTATTGGCTCTAGATAACTGCGCAATTTCAACATTGAACTAATGGTTTTTCCTTCGTTTCAATTGCATCCCTGCTTCAGGTGTTTAGAAATGTAGGTGCCGTTTTGCCCAAGTCTGCACTTGGTTATTAATGATCAGGCTGTGAACAATAATTTTGCCTCTTTTATTTGTTGGTCATGAAGTAATTGTCTGCAAGACTGTAGCTGGTAAACATCACCCACAATATTCTCAACCACAGGTTTTCTTTTTTTTTTTTGCTTGTAAATATATATTTTTTATTTCTTTGCTTGGATTTGTTATGAAATTTTAATCTTTTGTATTAGATTATTTTGAGACTTAATTGTTGGTTGCGGGGTCATTGGGACTTTGATTATAACATCACAGCTGTTATCTGTGGCCATCTTGTAATGGCTGTCCTAGTTCGGTTCATTTCGTATTGTTAAATTCATGTGTCATTCTACTTGGACTGCATTAGATGTTGTCATGGCCTGTCATTTTTCAGTTAAAGAAATGGGGATGCAGGGAGGAGAGGTTTTTGTATAAAATTTGACGTTTCAAAGAGAGAACACCTCCTTTTTGCCGATCATCTTTAAAAGTTAAAATAATGCTGATACCGAATGATGTTTTCATCTCTCCTTGTCTGTATGTAATTATTACATTCAAATAGCTTTTTATTTTTTGGTTGAGCTCTTAATACAATTGTGTAGGATGGTAGGTTTTTTGTATACCTGGCTGGCGCTGGCTCTATGTAATTTTAACTGTAATCAAGGCGGTTTGGTTTCCCATTGATGGTGTGACCACAATGCACAATTGGCACCATGTTCCTGACTTAATTTAGAACTAAGCATTGCCAACTGGACATAATTAATAATAATGTTGATTACAAACTTTCTAAAGATCTGGCTGCATAGAACTACGACGTATAAGCAACGGTGATGGAGCAGAATTGTGAAGGAAATGCGTGCTAACGAAACCGCTCTGTGGCTACAACCCTGTTTTTGTATCGGTGGTTCTGGCTGAGACATGTTGGAGATGTTATGAGAATGTAATGCTGTACAGTTGATGAGAAGAAATAAAAACATACTGGCCTATGTCTGCTGCTTCTGGTTTGTCTTCATTTAAATGTTTTAGTTGTAATTGTTTCTTAGGATTGTGAGCTGTGCTGCAGATGAGTAACGAGTCGCGAGGTTATTCAATTATTTTGAATCCTTTTCCTCCCCAATTTTGTTAAGCCAATCCTTGCCACTGCTGTTGTACACTGTTGTACTCTAGGCTCACCTGCCAGTGAGAGCCCCCGGGAGGACTTGTGGGCAGCTGGGTTGGGCTGAAAATACTGAATTTCCCTCACAGGGGGAATTGGGTCTCTTATGTAGTGCCTTGTGGGCAGCTGGGTTGGGCTGAAAATACTGAATTTCCCTCACAGGGGGAATTGGGTCTCTTATGTAGTGCCTTGTCCTACTCCCTCTGAACATTCCCTCCTGACAGGCACCACCTCAGCATATAGACATACTCCTTGCCAGTGGGCCCTCATATTAAGTAGTCAAAGAAATCTGTTTATTAGCCATGATGAACAGCATTGAGTGAGGCTGTGTCCAGACCACTTGGAGTGCAGTGCACTACAACATGTAGATGTAGAACTAATACGTTGTATGCAAAGAAATTGCCAAGACTCCTCATTCTCTCACAAATGTGTACAATACCCTCCCTGTTGCCACGCTCCTATGCATCTCTTTCCCTCTGCCACTCAGCACTAGATCAGGAGCTACGATAAACAATGTTGGTAGAAACTGCTAAATTAGTCTATTTCACCATCTAGAATTAAAATATTTAAATGTCTATTCAGATCATCTCTATTGTCATCTTCCCAACTACAGTATAGAGTAGACTGTTGTTTTCTGGACTAAGTCTAATCGAACAACAAAAAGCTTCTCTTAAGGGGGTCCCTGACAATGGTGTCTGTGCCCTAATAATTTGGCATAACTTGACTTTGGGCCGATAGTATAGTATACTCCACTTTTAGAGCCGATTTAGGGCCAATGCATACTCCACTTTTGGAGACTAGTTTAAATCGGTTCGGTTGAGGGTGTCACAAACATCTTGGCAGCACCGAACAGCTGTCTTTACCTGCCCCCCCCCCGAACCAGTGGAGCATGCAACGACCCTTACTCCCCTCTCTGTACCCCTTCCTCTCTCAGTAGGCTATGTTCTAGATCTAGAATCTAGTTCAGTATGCCTCAGACACTTCCTGTCGGTTTACTCCTCCTGTACTTTCAGTCTGACTGGCTTACAACGCAGCAGGATGTGAACATGTGTATGAGCCATTTAAGTGCAAGAACGACAATAAGTAGAGAGAGTGTGTGTGCGTGCAATTGCGGCATGACTGCATCTCTTCACATCTTGCATTACTGCATCTCTTGCAGATTGCTGCTGATGCCGCCTGATTTCAAAGCTATTCGCTTGCTAGCAAATACTGTTCTATCTCTGAGTAGTGATTTATTTATCAGGAGTTTTGGGACTTGCATCTTAAGTACTAATTAAGGTACTCTTGTTGTACTTTAATTGTTGTTATACCAAGGACTTGTTGCTGAGAACCATGGCCTCAGTTATGGACACAATTTCTCACAGTATGCAAGGTAAGATGACATGACATGGGACTGGTAGAACCAGAGAGAACATAATATTGCGTAGAATAGATGATAGAATGGCAGAGAGGTTGCATCAGCAATGTAGTCTTATAGATCCGGTGGTTACCCGGCAGTATCACAGCGTGAAACCTTTGTCTTGCATGTTTACCACAGTTTCTCATGGATGATGTAAGGCCCTCAGACCCTGCCATAAAATATGCTGTTGTGTTCTTGTTACGAACTGTACTTCACATTTGTCCTGCTTATGCACTTTTATTGAAGGAATAATGTAATAATTCTCAATATTCTTTGGTCTCCTCTCCTCTGTTATTGCCCTTCTTTCTCTTCTGTGATTTATCGTCTCCCTTTGTCCCCCTCCTTGCACTTTGCTGGCTTCTCACTACTCCTTTACTCGCCTTTCATCCCATTTACGTATTTGTTGCCTCCAATTACAATAATGTAGTTTGTGCGCTAGCTATTATAATCTGGATGTGTAGTTGTTTACAAATACACTGGGACATATTTTGCCATGGTATTTCCAGTGACAGTGACTGTCCCCCTTCTCCTGAGCAGAGCAGATCTCAGAGCTGCTGAAGCCCCACAGGGTTTGTCTGATGAGGACAGTTGGACTGAACCATTCGACCCAGAATCGGGGGACACCACATTGCAGAGTTCTGGTGAGTGAGGTAGACAATATTGTTGAGTGGTCTAATATAACATGTATAATGTAGCTCTAGACAATATTGTTACAGTCCAGAAGAGAATAATTTGAGTTAAGTTGGTTCAACTCCTCTGTAAGATGAAAATCCTGCGTCTCCAAAATAGCAACGTCTCCAGAATTAGACAATGGCCAGTGTTGGATGGTGGGAAGCAAGCGAGTGGCTTGTCTCCTTGTCATTGCATTTGTGACTCATACTGGTTGGTCAGGGCACCTGTTCAGTGTGGAGGAGAACTGGGTAAGGTAGGATGTAGCATTAACCTCCACCTTAACTCCCTGCTGTCAGCTGAGATGACACGGCTGGTGACTCCATGTGTATGGGAGGAGGCACATGGTTGTCCACTCTGTCAGCGACAGGAACTGCAGTAGGCATGGAGGAATAGGCAGTGAATACATTAGAATAATAAATACATGAGAAAATATGATTAGCATTTGAACATGTGGACTGTGTAAACTATCAACATCTACAATAATTGATCCATGTCATAGAATCTATACAGGGCTGCCTAGAAGTGTCCATAATTGAGCTGTGTTGACCTCAGTGTGCTGAAAATGTAAAATCCAGTCTCATTCCCTCTAGGATGAATTCAGAAGTTATAAATAATTTACCTTCTTGACCTTGATGACTTGACTTGACTTCCCACCAAATTGCACCATAGTCAGATATTGGGATTACGATCAATTTACAATTTAGGCATTTAGCAGATGCTCTTACTCCAGAGCAATTTACAGTAAGCAGGTAAATAAGAGGAACTACATCAAATGCATAGACATAGCTAGTCAGGATCGGAGGTAAACCAAGAAACTATCATCAGCATAAACAGTATAATACCAAAAAGATATTTAAATAAAGTATGTTTTATGGAGTTGTGATGAGGATGATTGATTATTGATTACAGTATTACAACAATAGTTTTCACTTTGCAGCTCAACAACCAGTGTGTACAGATTTCATGCTGTAGTTGCTAAGAAATACCTGCTGGGGGTGCTCTGGTTCTACCTGTTCCATTCTTGTCATCACCCTCTCTTGCCTTTTCGTTTCTCTTATTAAAGATAAACAATAATCAAAGTTAAAAAGCAAACAATTAAAAAAAACATATAAAGGGGAAAGAAGTATAGGCTATACTGTGTGTGTGTGTGTCACGGTCATTGAGACTCTAACCTCAAGAACATAAATGTCTCTCTTTCTAGGTACTAAGTCTATGGAGAGGTTTCCTGGTTACAAGCAGACCACCAGCCAGGGTAATTCACAACTCAAGTAGCAGCTGTATGAACATACAGAGTGTGTGTGTGTGTGTGTGTGTGTGTGTGCGTGTGCGTGTGCGTGTGCGTGCGCGTGCGCGTGCGTGTGTGTACAAGCTATTATAACTAGTTTGGGTCCCGGGCAAACTTTAACTTCTCTTTTGGATCACGGGCTAAAACATTTGGGAACCACTGCTCTATACCACCATCTCTTCACCTATAATAGCAGCTAATATCTACAAATATGTTGTGTTGTTGTGCTTGTAGATCGTTATTTTTAATAGCTGCTAATATCTTGTAGATCGGTTATTTGTAATAGCAGCTAATATCTACAAGCTCACAACAAGTTGTGTTGTTGTGTGCTTGTAGATCGTTTTTGTTGTTGTTGCTGAATGTTCTCCTCCGTGTATTTCTTGCATGTAGGGCTAGGCTTTTTGTTGAGAATGTTTGCATATAATGACAGGGCCAACACAGGGAAGCCAGGGGTCAATGTGGTTCAAGGATCTTTGGATGTTAACAGTAAATCAATGGCTCAATGCTGCTGTGTCTCTTTTCCCCACTGGCATAAGCTTATTGATGGGCTCTGTGAGAGTCTGCTGGGAGCTGTCAGTCTGTCCCACTGGAATAAAACAGTGTCAGGAATACTGACTTTTATTAAAAGGCCTGTAAGAGCCTGGAGATAGAGCTGACTCAACAGACTCTGTGTGTGTGTGTGTGTGTTTGTGTGTGTGTGTGTGTGTGTATGTGTGTGTGTGTGTGTGTGTGTGTGTGTGTGTGTGTGTGTGTGTGTGTGTGTGTGTGTGTGTGTGTGTGTGTGTGTGTGTGTGTGTGTGTGTGTGCGTGTGTGTGTGCGCGAGTGCGTGAGTGCGTGCGACTGACTGTCTGACGGACTGAGATAAAAGAAAAGTGTTATAAAAGTGTCAAGCATTTCCATTAAACCATGTAAAACCTTATACTAAAGTCAGCATCGATGCAGACTTTGTCAAAGGAATAAAGGAATTATCCACAGTTCATTGCGTTACCAGGGGAATCCTCCAAATGACAATCATTTAAGTATGCAAATTAGTCATGAAAACTTAAAAAAAAAAAACCAGGTCTGTGCATTTTTTTCGGTCAGAGTTGATCCCATTAATAGTCTTTAAAGACAAAGAAGCGGCCGCACACACTGTAGCCAAAGTGCCAATATTTATTTTAAGACGCAGAGGGAAATTTGATCCCATGCCAAAGCGCCAGTGCTCGCTCAGCAGTCTGCTGATGTGTGCATGCGGCCACGCGCCCATGTGTGCGACCTCAGGTCGCTTCTCTCCCTTAGAGCGTCTTACTGGTAGGCTACTGTAAAATTCATTTTACAATGAATCGCGCATCTAATGCTTCATAGCGATGCATTGACAGCTATTTTGTAAACGTTTTTGACCATTTTTTATTACCCTGTTTTGCCAAAAATGACACCAGGGTTAATGTGGTTGAAATTGAACACATGCTGACAAACAAATGCAGCCATGAACATCACACAACTTCCTTGGTTGTTTTTCTGTTACTGTGGGGAACCATAGTGTTTAACCACTACTGGGGGAAGCTTCGCTGTGAGCTTGTTGATCGGCTATAAATCTTTCCCCACAATAACAGAATACAGAAAATACACTAGTCAACCTTATGGGGTTTGGGGTGGTTAAAGACCTTATACTGTTAATACCTTTTATGACGCATGATGTAATCCCAACACATCGTCACATGTTGTCCAGTAGTCATTTTCTATTAACTTCCAAACAATTTAGCCTCATGTACAGAACTTTACCTTTTTGTGACATACTTGATCGGTTTCATACAGATATATCCCTGAAAAAAAGAAAGAAAAAAAGAAAAGAAAAAAACTTTGTGTTTGTGGACTGTAGCAAACATCATATACTGTACGTATTCACCCATGGCCTGAAACAGTTTTGACTTCAAAAGGAAAACATTTATTTTTAGATCTCATAAAATAGTAAGAAAACCTTAAAACTCATAAAATCCTTTTTGCTATGAACCTTTTTACTTAGCCTGTAACAATAGAACAATCTCTTACATAGCAAATAACCTTGTCAAGGACAAATGGAGTTTAATTATGAGCAAACATAGCACAACCTACGCAGAGGTTTATCAGTGTGTGTGTGTGTGCGTGTGTGTGTGCGTGTGCGTGTGCGCGTGCGCTCGTGTGAGAGAAATATGTTTCCCTATTTAAGTTTCGGTGGTTGTGACCATGACATACATACTCGAAGCCCCACACACACAGACACAACGTAAGCCACTTATCTGACTTTTTTCCCCTACTCATAGTTCACTCTCTCTCTCTCTCTCTCTCTCTCTCTCTCTCTCTCTCTCTCTCTCTCTCTCTCTCTTTCCACCCTGGCCATTTAACCAATGTGACTTACTACCGGTATGTTTGTTTTGTCCTGAAGAAACTCAAGCCAGTATTCGCTTTAATAGTTTCTACTGACTGACTGGGACTATAGCTGCACATGTACATGTATGTATGGCTGTTTATACACAGTACATTCCTCAGTGTTCAGTGAGACTACTAGTCCATTTGCTTACAGAGTTACAAGTAGATAAATGTACACTGAGGATTTTACTTTACATCTATGTCGTATGTATGTGTTTATGTATCTACAGTTTTGCTAAAATGTGTATCAATATACAGCTTATGTCAGTCTGCGTCTTCTTATTCCTCACTTTATCTCTTAACCATAGTGTGTGTGTGTGTGTGTGTGTGTGTGTGTGTGTGTGTGTGTGTGTGTGTGTGTGTGTGTGTGTGTACATGAATTTACAGGTGGAGAGTTCTTTTAGCTACCTTGAGATTTGCTCCATTAACATCCACAGCATCTCACAGGTATCCACACACACACACACACACACGCACGCGCGCACACACACACACACACACACACACACACACACACACACACACACACACACACACACACACACACACACACACACACACACACACACACACACACACACACACACACAGTTCTGTTTCAATATGTAGCCAGCTAGACATAATAGAACATGACTGTATAAAATGTATGTATGGGAAATTATCTCTGAGATGGACAAAATGCATCAAAAATACTATTTTATATATTGATATTTAAAAGTGAAAATAAAAGCTTGACTTGACTTATTCCTGTAGGCTCCAAGATGGAGTATATAGGACCGAAGAAATATAGGCTATGATGTAAACCCGGCTACATTGAATTGAATTGAATTGAATTGAATGATTTAATTCATAAGACAATTATGAAATAAATGCTCAACTTGAAAGCTAATAGGCTATATACTGTACAGTAATTGAACTGAAAGTAGGGAAGCTACAAACCACAAGCTGGGTTATAGCTTATAGCTTTCATCAGCAATACTAGCTACTGCCCAACACTGAAAATAATAATCATTTAACTGTCATTTTCCATCCACTCGCCTGCTTTCCTTTCTCTCTGACTCATAGCAAACCACACACATGCTCGCACATGCTCGCACACACGCACGCACACACACACGCACGCACACACGCACGCACGCACACACACACACACACACACACACACACACACACACACACACACACACACACACACACACACACTCCTATAGAAGAATGAAGAAAAAAATCATGAGAACAAGAGATCTATCTAACTTAGCTGTGTTTTCTGATAGTAATCATTGCTGCTACTGTTTGTTCAGTAACCGGGGTCTCCTGTCTCTCCAGCTCTTCAGTAAACAGAAAATAGATTTTTAGTTCGGGATGCCAATTTTATCCAATCAGGAGAGAGGACTCATACAGGATACACAGAATAAACAAGTGAAATTGAAAGTGATGACAAAAACAGACAAAACTGAAATTGGAACACTATAATATTCAAGTTGGTAAAAATGGGATATCTCCTTTGGATAAAATTGGTGACCAAACTGAAAATGTCGGTTGTGTTTATTAAAGAGCTGGATAGACGGGAAGACTTTGGTTACTGAAAGAAACATTGCAGTGAATGCTGGACCCTGAAGCCAACTCTGCAGAAGTCTCTAGACGGGTGCTACACCAGAATGTTACGTTTATCGCTCAACATCAGCAAGAGTACACATGTTACCAACAAGAATCTGTATCCTGAAATGTAAAGGGTGAGCGATAAAATACCAGCCAGGAAAATGAGAGTTGCAGGACACTGCCAAAGACACCAGGAGCTGCCAGCCAGCAAACTGGTGCTGTGGGAACCAACACATGGGCAGCAGTCACGAGGACGTCTCACACTAACATATGTGGATGTACTCAAGAAAGACGCAGGAGCGCAAAGCATCAACGACAACGAGCTGGCAGGATGTATGGAGAACCGTGATGACTGGAAGCGACGATGGAAGGCTCATCTGAGGACGACCTAGAGAGAGACTATCAGAATATAGATCTTTTTTGTGTGCTTGTGCTTTTTGACCTGTTTTTCTCCTTGTATCGTACCCACTCACCTAATGTACCAGTGAGGATCCCCCATGGGGAGGATGTAGTTGTAGAGCTTTCATCCTACTCCTCCCGCCCAACACTCCCTGCTGACAGACAGGTGCCTCTCCCCAACCCGTAGGATTATGTGCAGTCAAAATGATGACCCTCAAGTATTGTAGACACTGGACAAAGCCAGATGCACCACGGTGTATTCAAAACCACAACCTCTACGATGGTAGCCTGGCACTTTACCACTGTGCCACCAGAGTGTCCTGAGCTTTAACTTGTACATGTATATATAAAACACTTGGTTTAACCCAACAAAACAGCGCCTTTTAAGGTCACTTCCTTTCATACTTTACAACCAAAAATAGTGCATTTTGCATGGTGCCCTAAGGCCATGTTCCCCCACACGCCCTCTGTAAATACTGTTTAAACCCATCCTCAGGGCAGGCACACCATACCTACCGTACATAAACTACATCACATTCTGGGTTTCTATTTGTGTGTCTTTATGTGCGCCTTAGGTTGTCTTGGAGACGGACAGACAGACATTTTCTCTCAGCGTGTCGTCTGTCCAAGATCTGGAGGCCATGGTCAGTCACATGACCACCTCTCTGAAGAGGATCTTCCCTGACTCGTCACCCGGGTAGGCCTTATTCACATACTTTACAACACAGCCATAACAATCTAACAATGTATCTCATATAAAGTAGCTGACATACTGTATACTACTGTTTCCCTGTTTGTGTGTGTGTGTGTGTGTGTGTGTGTGTGTGTGTGTGTGTGTGTGTGTGTGTGTGTGTGTGTGTGTGTGTGTGTGTGTGTGTGTGTGTGTGTGTGTGTGTGTGTGTGTGTGTGTGTGTGTGTGTGTGTGTGTGTGTGCGCACGCGCGCACGTATACATAAATGCTCAGGAGGCTTTTAAAGAAGATTCCTCCAGATCTCCAGGAGAGACTGTGGAAGATGAGCAGTCAGGTAGAGGAACAGCTGGAGGGCCAGCCTATATCCTGTGGTAAGTATAGACTTATTCATTTATAACACCTACTTATTAATATATAACTACCTACCACAGCCTATATCCTGTGGTAGGTAGACACTTATTCATTTCAGAAGCACTCTGACAGGTCATGACTGATAGAACCCATCACTGGCTGTTTCAGATGTCCACCTCTGGCACAGTAAATGAGCGTACAGATTGAGTCAAACGCTGTAGGTCTATTAGGTTCCATTCCTCGTACACTTTTCAGAGTTAAACATTGATTGCCATTTTCAAAATGGCCGCCAAGTTCCTCACTGCCACGTTCCTAAATTTCTAGTGCACAGATCAATTTTTAGTGCACGGATCGTGCACGCCCATGCCTAGATGATGCACCACCATATGTGTAGTACTTTTTAACAGCTTTCAAACAAAAAAATCCGCTTGGAAATCCGTTCTGGCATTCATGAGATAGAAGCCTTCAAAGTCAGACAAAACAAACAATTTGCCATTTTGAAAGATGTGTTTGTTATGGGGCTAAACATGCAATTTCGCGATTGCGATCATGCCTAATACATTTTAGGCATTTTTGGATTTTCTCTTTTTTTTTTTTTTTTTTTTTTTTAATGGCTGCCAACTCGGGAAACTCGGGCCTTGGCAATCAATGAGTTAACACAGAGGATCTTTGTTGTGTGGTGTGGTCACTGCTGACTGGCAACCGCCATAACATCTCTGCGACCAATTTCACCGCTGTGATTGCCGCACTCTAGCGCAGCGGTTCTCAACCTTTTCAGGCCGCGACCCCCAAAATAACCATATTTTAACTGGGGACCCCCCCGCCCTGACGAGCACTAAGAGTTGAAGCATTACATTTTGTATAACACGGTTCTATTTGAAAATAGAACCGTGCAATGCGAGGCGTTGTGAGCATGTAGATCTGCTATTTTCACAATTTCTGCCTCTAATATTTGACAATTTGGCCAATGCTTAATTTGTCATTTAGAGGTATTAAAAAGTCCTTAAAGTGTCACTTTAGAAATGTGCAGATACCCTCTATACACTTAAACTTTATGTTGGTTTGTGTACTGTTGAGTGAGAAAACAATGCTGCACATTAAGTTAATCATCTGGGGACCCCCAACAATAATTTGGGGACCCCCAGGTTGAAAACCACTGCTCTAGCGCACGTGTGTGTGTGTGTGTGTGTGTGTGTGTGTGTGTGTGTGTGTGTGTGTGTGTGTTGATGCGTTGAATGTGTTCTTCAGGTGGGTTCTCTGACACCTATGCAGCTCTGTGTGACTTCAATGAGCTGCCCTGCAGAGAGGAGATCCAGTGGGTGAGTAACATCTTCCCTTGACATTAAATAGGCAGACCATGCAGCTGACGCCATTACTATTGATTTATCCTCAGTAGAAGGATGCAAACTGTTTTAAGTCGAATGCTTTGGTGGCTATAATCCATATCTATCTAAGTAAGATTGATCTTATTGCTAGGATGTTGACAACATCTACCATGTCCACCAATGTCGAGAATTCAATCTACTGGACTTCAACCACTTAGACAACAAGTGAGTTATCGTCTTACGGCCTTTGGAGCCTCTTTCCTCTTGCTCTCCTCTCATTCTAAAATTTACAAATTAGGTGTTTAGCAGATACTCAAGTGCAAGATCGGGGTAAATGACATGAACCCAGTCAAAAAATCACAGGGTAAACGTAGTAAAGGAAAGAAAATGTTGTGTGTCAAAGTAACACTCTCCTCTCTTAGGGACTTGGCAGTAGCAGTTGCAGCTGTTTCTTTCAACCAGTGGTTTACCAAGATCTCCTGCAGGGACATCAAGCTGGTATGCATTGCTATTAGTCCACAAAACAGTTTCAATCTTTCAGAGAAGAGACTGACTCATCTTTTAGACTTGTTTTACTTATTTTTATTTACCTCCCACAACCCTGCCCTCTTCTCTCTTTCTCAGTAAATGTCTCTGTCTGTGCCTTTTATTTGATTAATTGCCAAATATGGAGATTATGTCTGACATCATAGACCAAATGAGACTGACACCGTATTCCAAGATATGGGCATAATATTGAAGACATGGATCTCCATCTATGGGCATAAAAGGGACAATGACGGAATGGTTAGCACTGCTCGAATAGGAACAAGGACTGACAGACACAGAGATATTTGCAAGTGTGATTTGCCTCAAAGCAACCACACTTGCAATCTCAAATGCATCTTTCTATGTTATGTCCTCTCTGTCTCTCTGACTGTCTGTCTCTCTGTCTCTCTGACTGTCTGTCTCTCTGACTGTTTTCTCTCTGTCTCTCTGACTGTCTGTCTCTCTGACTGTCTGTCTCTCTGACTGTTTTCTCTCTGTCTCTCTGACTGTCTGTCTCTCTGACTGTCTGTCTCTCCAGTCAGCGGAGGTGCAGCAGCAGCTGGTTTTCCTGCTCTCCAGGTCCCCCTGTCTGGAGGAACTCTGGCTGGAGGCCTGCGGACTCAAACCGTGAGTCCGCTTGTGTGCCATTGTGTGCTTTATTATTTTAGACAGTGTTGGGGTTCTGTCCGTTTCACGTGGTCACAGTCCTTGGATTATTGTACCTGGAAGTCTCATATCATGTTTATACGCTCATGTTGTTTCTTGTAGATGTACAACTGTCTGTCTATCAGTGGTGGAAAAAGTACTCAAATGTTTTACTTAAGTAAAAGTATCAGTACTGCAATGCAGAAATACTCTGTTACAAGTACACTTCATCCTACTCCTTTTCGGCATTGTTAATGTTGTTTTTCTTCTCTTCTGTATTTTAGTTTTTCATTTTTTTAATGTTTGACATAAACTCATTCATTCATTCAAAAGTATGAAAGTGTTGCCATCAAAATGTACTTAAAGTACCAAAAGTAAAAGTACAAAATGTTTGAAAACAGCCTAGGTATAAAACAGGGCTAAAGCGGTATAATATTATAATTTATAACTACAAAGTAACTAGTAACTAAGTGTTCAAATAAAAGTAGTGTAGTAAAAGTAAAAATGTTGGATCCGAGATGTAGTGGAGTAGAAGTAAAAATATAGGAAATTGGGAATACTCAAGTAAATTACAAATACCTCTGTTGTAGTTAAGTACAGTACTTAAGTAAATGTACTTACTGTTCTTTACACCACTGCCACCTATCCATCAAAGATCTCTCAACAACGTTCTCTTCCATCTCCTCTCTCTTGTACAGCCCTACCTACCAAACCAATACACCATAATGGAGTCCTTCGTAGCCTTCCTAGCTCATATAGTGACAGTGTTCTTTTTCTCTGTACCGTTGCAGGGATTTTGCTCTCAAGATGGCGGCTTCCCTGCGAGAGCACACCTCCTCCTCCCTTCACTCTTTGAACCTCTCGGCCAATCACATTGAAGACAAAGGTTTGAGGCTTTACCGTATAAATTGTGATGTGTGATTAAGCATCAAATTAG
>NC_137820.1:50961845-50974345 GCF_963921795.1 Nannobrachium achirus
GCAGGGCTTTACTTTGCGAAGAAACGTACACATTTTAAACTTGGAGATACAAGGTTTCTTCCTGACAGTGACGATATTTACACCCCCGTATTATGTTGGTGTGCCCATGGATTCTTGGGGCATGAAAAGTGTGCCCATGCAGAAAAAAGGTTGAGAAACACTGTTGTACAGCATGTTCTAAAAGCTGACAAAAGTTTTTGTCTAAATGTTATTAGGGATGTGACGATAAGCGATATTATCATTTATCGTGATATAAAACACTCACGATAATAGTATCGTGGAGTTTTAATTTATCGTGAAATCGCCCTCCGTCATGCACAGGGATCAATTCACCTTTTATTTGCCGAGCTACAAATCTGGTAGCACTTGAACCCTCTATAAGAGTCTTTATTCACTCTTTACCAAATGCTTGCCAAAAAATAGCTGATCTACAAGCTCACAACACAGCGTTGTTAGCTTGTAGGACTGCTATTTCTTTGCTCCAAAAATGTTCCGCCCCAGGATAATGGATGTTGGGGATATTTTGATTATTGCGATAATATCGTAAATCGCGATTTCTTTGGTCACAATAATCGTGATGTGAAATTTTCATATCGTCCCATCCCTAACTGTTATATATTGTTGCAACACCATTGCAGTTTGTACCATCTACCACTCGGACCAGTCGGATAAAATATATCTTTCTCTCTTTCTGCCTGGCTTTGTCTCTCTTTACATGATCTCCTCCTCTCTCCTTGTAGGCTTTGAGAGTGACATGGTAACTCTGGTGTTGTCTATCGGTCGGTGCCGCTCACTTCGACATCTCGCGTTGGGGAGAAACTTTGCCATGAAATCTAGGTCAGAGACATCTCTCTTTTTCAAACCTACTTTAGCCTTTCTCTCCCCTCACATGAGTCAGTCACTAACTCTGTTCTACACTCCATCTGGTCTGGATTGGAGAACCACCATTCACGAACATGGCTTCATACTGTAGTTCCCATCCGAGTAGTAAATATCACATCACTATATATTTCTAATTACTAGCCAGGAAGAAATTACAGTATCTGAAAGTGGATTTCCTGTACAGTATGTAGCCATTAATATGTAACAAGTAACACGTGGAAAAGAAGATTACATGATATACAAATATGGAACACAGTGGTTCAAAAATACAAAAGCAGTTGGCAGTACTGTGAAATGGTAATTTATCCAGTTTTAACAGTTTTGCAAATGTATAACCAATTTATAATCCAATGGATTTGTAACTTGTTACATGTGTACGCCCTGTCAGAGTTAATAACATGTACAGTCACATACCTATAGTGTCCTAATGCCTATTCTATAACCTCCCCATTCTACACACCTAAAATGTATCCATTATCATTATATTAAACTTTATATATATATTTTTTTAAATTAAGAAAATAAATCCCCTGCCTATGTATCCTACTTTTCTAAATGCATTGTTCACTGCTATCCTGTTTGTGTCCCAGAGCTTTGACGGACGTTCTTCAGCGCATCGCTCAACTCATCCAGGATGAGGAGTGCGTGAGTGACAATTCATCTGATCTATACATGCAATTACTGAGCAGGGATTTAAATAACTATCTTCTATCTCATCTGTCTATACACATTCAGCACATTTGTAAAACATCCAATGAACGCTTTATCTAAATTAAATGTGTCTACTCTTGGCTGGATGTGCATAGCAGTTCACCATAGATTTTTTCAAATATTTGTCAGGCTTCACTGTCAATTTATTTGTCAGACTTCACTGTCAATTTATGCTTCCACTACTGTACATACTGTACCAAAATACAACAGGTACACACACACACACACACACACACACACACACACACACACACACACACACACACACACACACACACACACACACACACACTCATATTGCATTAGCTGCAACTGTGCTGCTTACGTATACCATGGCCAGTATACCAGTATACCATGGCCCTTTAGATGGCTTTTAACCTTTAGATGGAAGGAAACGATTGATAGGACTAAATACATTGAATAAAATAGAGGTGCAGAGAACCTTGAGAAATGTTATTGTCATAATAAAAATAATTCTGTATTGAAATGGATTAATCATATCAATGGATCATGGTGAAATTAAAGATTTAATTATGCCTTAAATTGTTAAATAATTAAATCAATAATTTCTACATTCCTCTCTCTGTGTCCAGCCTCTAGAGTCTCTCTCAGTGTGTGACTCCAAGCTGAAAACAGGGACCACCACACTGATCAGCTTGTTGGGCAGCAATGCCACGCTGGCTAAGGTTGACATCAGTGGAAACGCTATAGGGGACACCGGGGCCAAGATGCTGGCTAAAGCACTGTTAACCAACACTAAACTAAGGTATACATATATAGCGTTACATCCATCATATATTTAGATGGCTGCCTACTTGATTAGAAATCCAAAAGGGATCGCAGGCACTTATCGCGCTCTACTTTAGTTGACCGTAAAAGCTCCCTGAGCCGTTCCATTTCATGTTTGCGTTTTACTATATCCAAAGTAGTTATGAAGGTATTCTGATATCTTACATACAGTACAACCAAAAGGTCATCTCCCTGTTCGTTAAGGCCCTTAGTTCTGAACTCGATAAGATCTGAACATGGCTCAATGACAACAAACTATCAATACACCTGGGTAAAACTGAATCCTTCCTCTTTGGGTCTCTCTCTCTCTAGGACTCTGGTATGGGACAGAAACAATGTGACTGCAAGGGGTTACCAGGATGTGGCTGATGCCTTGGAGAGGTTTGCGCACGCACACACACGTGCACGCATGCACACGCACACACATGTTGCACGCTACTAAAGCCATGCCACACCCTGACTACGGGTATAGTTATTGGTCACACAACTATTATAAACAGTATAAATAAATAATAATATCATACGTGTGTGTGTGTGTGTGCGTGCGTGCGCGTGTGTGCGTGCATGCGTGCGTCTGTAGGAATTTCACCCTGCAGCAGATGTCCCTCCCACTTTTTGATGCCACTCAGAGTTATCGTAACAACCCTGACAAGACAGAAGAGGCCTTACAGAAGGTGTGTTTGTGTGTGTGCGTGCACGTGCAAATGTAGCCTTTCACCATCTAGTGATGAATGTCAGTATACTCAGTATAGTCGGTGAGGAGTAAATTTTGCATTTGCATGCTGTGTGTGTGTGCGTGCTCAGATTCAGCGATGTCTGCACAGAAACAACCAGAGACTGACGGGAGAAGAGTTCCCGCAGGGACTCGGAGCACAACATGCTGAGAAGGTAGGTGTCTGTCTGTCTGTCTGTCTGTCTGTCTGTCCGTCCGTCTTGGACAGTTAAAATTAAGTTTAGCCAACCCCTTCACAGACTACTGTGGGCGAGGCTAGAAAGTGACATGATTAATGTGTCCCTTACAATTCATGTTAAAACTGTAGGTCAGTATAACTGAGAAGAACACTATATTTTCAACACTGGTACAGTGACACAGTTTCTTGCACTTATGCACTTTATTTCTGTCCCCGTCATTCTATGTCTGTCGGTCTGTCTGTCTGTCTCCCACTCAGTTGGTCCAGGGTCTTTGTCGGCGGTTGGAGAACAGCCTTCAACCTCTGACCCCGTGCAACCTCCAGGAGGTCCAGGCAGACCTCCTGTCTGCAGAGGAAGTGCTTCACAACACCAGGAAGTTTCTCAGGGTACAGTCAGTCACATCATCATCATATCCTAAAACAGTGGTTCTCAACCTGCGGGTCTGGACCCCCAGGGGGGGCCCCAAATTATTTTAAGGGGTCCCCAGATGATTAACTGAATGTGCAACATTGTTTTCCCACTCAACAGTAAACACACCAACATAAAGTTCAAGTGTATAGAGGGTATCTGAACATTTCTAAAGTGACAATTCTAGGACTTTTTAATACCTCTAAAATGACAAACTAAACATTGTCCAAATTGTCAAATATTAGAGGTAGAAATGGTGAAAATAGACGATCTACATGCTCACAACGCCTCGCGTTGTGAGGCGTTGTGAGCATGTAGATCTGCTATTTTCACAATAGAACCGTGTTATACAAAATGTAATGCCTCAACTCTTAGTGCTCGTCAGGGTGGGGGGGTCCCAGGTTAAAATGTGATTATTTTGGGGGTCGCGGCCTGTAAAGGTTGAGAACCACTGTCCTAAAAGGCTGCCTCAGACACATGACAAACGTAGGCATATGTTTCAGTATTTGTATAATCTTCAACTTCATGAGTCGTGATATTGCATTACTTATTACTTTCCCCCATTATTCACTTATATGTATTATTTCCCCTTTATATAAATGGGTGCTGTAGAAGTTCTGTGAGATTCACTGTGAAATTGGTTTCACATCCTAATTGTTTATTGAAAAAGTAATTACAAATAATTTCACACACAAAAAGGCTGCCTTAGACACAGTAGAAACTTTGGTGGATGTTTTAGCATTTGTATAATGCTCCCCTTCACGCATCACCAATCATGGTTGCATTACTTTTTTTTTTTTTTTTTTTTTTTTTTTTTTTTTTTCTATCTTGCTCTCCTACAGTGTGGACGTGTCGCTGCTTGCTCCCGCTTATGCTCGCTTATGCTTACATTCTTCTGCTGATACTGATGTTTTCTTTTTTCTTTGAGAAACTACAAATGGATCTTGGATACTTATAAAACTCCGGGATTGCTTTTTTGCTGTACTGCAATATACTATTTTTTGCCACTTGGTGACTGGATACGTAGCATCTAGCTAACTAGCAAGATGGCCGGCCCTACCATTTCAACAGGGGTTTATCAGAAACTGCTTCAGAGGATTGCAGTGCTTGAAACGGAAATATTCCAATTAAAACAAACCCGAAGACTGGATAAACCACTCGCCTGGAATTCCCTTGGTGCAAAGCCAAAGATGAAAGAACGGACGACGGGCAGGACACCCTCCCAAAGCCCTCTTATCACCGACGAATGGCCGGCATTACCCCGGCACAGCGCTGCTTCCACCCCCCTTCATAAATGGGCAACTGCCAAGGGGAAAAACACTGCTAAAAAGTCAAACGCAGTCCAATCTCCACACACACCGAGTGTGCAGCTGGCAAACAGATTCATGCCACTGGCCGAGGATGACAGGGGTAGCATCTCCCCAAGCTGGCTAACAGAGCAGCTGCTAGAAGCCCCCCGAAGTCCCCCTGTTGACAGAAAGAACGTCCCACCCAGCAGGGTAAGAACCACCTCAGTGACTGATCCTGACATTTTGATTGTGGGCGATGCTGCTTTAAAAGGTGTCAAAAGCATAAGAAAGAAGAAGGCAAAAGTTATGTGTTTTCCCAAAGACACAGTCTCTGACATGAAAGACAGAATTCTGGATCTTGTCAACAAACACCAAACGGTGAAAACCCTGATTCTACATACTGGCACATGTGACACAGAAGAAAAACAGTCAGAAATCTTAAAGGAGAATTTCAGGGCTCTATTCAACACATTGAGCTTCCTGAACAGTGACATAGAGCTATGGATCAGCGGTCCCCTACCGCCTATGAGAGGCACAGACGAGAATTTCAGCAGACTGTTCTCTCTGAGCAAATGGCTTTTAGCTGCATGCACCGACAAAAATGTGCATTTTATTGACAACTTCAGTTTTTTCTTCGACAGAAGACACCTATTTGCTGATGAACGGCAACTAAATAAGCTAGGAGCAAAGCTATTTTTGCAGAATGTTTTCCATGCTCTGGCCTTGGCCAGAACACAACAATCCAAAACAACAGATTGTGATGAACAACTCTTATCTGCAACCCACGAAGAATCCATAACAAGAGATAGTGTTATGGTTACTGAACTGCCCCCCTCGGCCGAGGGGGGAACGGCCTTGGTGAACGGAGGAGCTACCGTTGTCCCTGCCCTCCCTGACGAGGAACTGATTATGGTGAACGGAGGAGCTTCCGTTGTCCCTGCCCTCCCTGACGAGCATGACAGTATGGTTACTGAACTGCCCCCCTCGGCCGAGGGGGGAACGGCCTTGGTGAACGGAGGAGCTACCGTTGTCCCTGCCCTCCCTGACGAGGAACTGATTATGGTGAACGGAGGAGCTACCGTTGTCCCTGCCCTCCCTGACGAGGAAGTAAGCAATTTACCCCGAGTGAGAGGACATTATGCTCTCATAATGTCCGCAGTGAGGGTGTTATCGGACGAGGCGCAGCCGAGTCCGATAACACACTCACTCAGGACATTATGAGAGCATAATGTCCGACCCCGAGTGGTAAATAGCTTTTCTACCACTTTTTCCCGTATACATGAAAGAAAACACATAGTTGTAACTTGCAAGGATCTTAAGTTACAATCATTATTGCCTATAAAACTTCCGCGAGACAGCAGATAGTTCCACCAACAACATCTTCTACTCACCAACAGATGGCGCCAACTCCATACTAATCCATGCGTCTAGCTTACAGCTAAGCTAACGTCAGTTAAAAGCACCGTTCCGGCCGTAAATAGAGGCTGTTCGCTTCCAGAAAGGCATAGGTTCAGAGAAAAGGGGCTTTAAAGTTGGCGGATTGCATTGGATCCAAATAAATCGGCAACGATAGTACGCACGTTAGTAAACATAGGACCGCTGCGACCTTCATTTGTTGGTTGGGGGACTACCTCCTGAAGTCCCCGGATGTACACTGAGGCGCATTGATCTCGGACACACAACTTTGCGGCAGTTGTCCTCTCATAACCTCCGGAATTTAGCCAATCAGAATCCAGTATTTGAACACGTGACTCGAAAAAGTGGTAGAACTGAATATGGACAACATCTCCGCTGAAGAGTGGAGTAGACGAATGAATGCAGAGTTGGAGTCACTCAGGGAAATGTTCGAAGAGGACAGTAATGAAGAAGAGTTTTGTGGATTCCCTGCTTCAGCCGTGGCTGGCCCGAACAGTGAGCAAAGTGAACTGGCAACTGACAACGGAGAGTTGACAGAGGAAGAGGAGGGGGCGGGTACAACCGCCCCATCACCCCAATCCTCCTCTTTCTCCCTATCTCCAATGCCTCTTCTAGAATTCACGAATGGAATGAATGAACTCATTAACACTGCGTTAAAAATGACCCCGGCCAGACACACGGTCAATGGCCCGGCGGCACAACCACCACAGGACAAACGCCCGGCACCACAACCACCATCCCTGAAAACGCCTGAAATTGCCCCGGCCGTGCCCCAGAAATCTGTGGCCTGGGTGTTTTCGCCCCCACCCATCCCTCCACGACCACAACGACAGAAGACCCAGGCCTCCCAGCTGGACAATACGTTTAGCCGTTGATGTCAGCTGGGTCCATTATACCCAGCAACTAACGTATCTGGACCCGATGCTCCTTCAAGCGCTTTTGTTAAGCAGGCTCACAACATTTCTACTGTAATTTCAAATAGAGAGTCCAGGATAAGCAGTGGCTCTGCTAATTTAGCTAACTTAACTTACATTCCCTGTAGGGGCTATAGTACAGTAAAATGTCATAAAATAAACCTGGCACTTTTTAACATCAGGTCACTTTTAAACAAGTCCTCCTCTGTAAATGATATAATCTGTGAAGAGAAATTAGATATAATCTTTTTAACAGAGACATGGCTGGGCAACGATGGAGCTTTTGCACTTGGCGTCGCCTGCCCACCAAACTATCACTTTATTCAATCAGTGCGCGAAGGAAAAAGAGGCGGAGGCTTGGCATACATTTTCTCTGACATTTTTAAATTCAAGTGCCTGTCCTTTGGAAGTTTTTCATCCTTTGAATATCAAGCTAACTTATTTGAGAGTCAATCCTCTGTTCTAATGATTACGATATATCGCCCACCAAAATGTAGCAAAGCCTTATTTCTTACAGAAATATCTGAACTTCTATCTATCTGTTCCACGGACTATGAGAGAACCCTTATTGCTGGTGATACTAACTTGCATGTGGACACTGTTACTGATCTTACAGCTATGAGTTTCTTACAGTTACTGCATTCCCTTGATTTTGATCAGCATGTTACCGGGCCAACCCACAATCAAGGCCACACCCTTGATCTTGTGATCTCTAAAGGGCTAAATATTTCTATGGACAGGATTATCGCTAAGCCTGATTTATCAGACCACTATTTACTGTGTTTTAATATGACTGTCTCTGATCTAGAAAAAAACAATAGAGAATATACTATAAAAAAGAGATTTTTCGGTTCCTCGGCAGCAGAAGAGTTTGCCAGCCTTCTTGCATGTGCACCCCGCCTTCCTGATATTCCCTCAGTAAATGATATGGTTCAACGTTTTAATCTTAAATTGGAGTCAGCTCTGGATATAGTGGCTCCTATGAAAACTAAAAAGAAATATAATTCCAAAGTAACACCCTGGATAAACGATCATATACGTTCACTCAAAAAACAATGCCGCAGAGCAGAGCGAGCTTGGAGAAAAAATAAATTAACTATCCACCTACAGATATTTAAGGCGTCAACAGCCACCTATAATAAAACCATGCGTCTGGCTAGGCAGGCCTATTTTTCCGGAATTATTAATGAGAATAAGAACAATGCTAGGGTCTTATTCTCTACCATTGAACGCCTTTTAAACCCCCCCCAGTCCTACAAGCAGTCACTCCCTGCCTCTAAAGCAAAGTGTAATGAGTTTGCATCCTTCTTTGACAACAAAATTGTTAACATATTATGAATAATACTGTCACAAATGCAAATGCGGTTAATGGTGCCATGTGTAAAAGCATCGATAAATCTAGGGGGAGCCTAGTATCATTTTGTGCAATTGATGAAGAGGAACTTCGTAAAACCATATCGCAAATGACATCGTCTTCTTGCTCGCTGGATGCAATACCCACGCCGTTTCTTAAAGAGGTTGTAGACTGTGTTATTGAAGATATCCTAAAAATAGTAAACAGCTCTATACAATCAGGTGTCTTTCCAGACTCACTGAAAACGGCTGTAGTTAAACCCTTACTCAAAAAACCCAACCTTGACCCGTCCGTGCTGGATAATTATCGACCCATCTCTAATTTGCCTTTTCTGGGCAAGGTCCTAGAAAAAATTATCTTTCATCAATTGGATGTGTTTCTGCAGAACAATAAGGTGCACAACAAATTCCAATCCGGCTTCAGGAAAGGACACAGCACAGAAACTGCACTTTTAAAAGTTATTAATGATCTTAGGGTGGCTGCTGATAACAAAGATGTGTCCGTTCTCCTACTGCTGGACCAATCGGCGGCTTTTGACACAATTGACCATACAATTCTAATACAACGTCTCGAACACTGGGTAGGACTGTCAGGTACAGCTCTGTCCTGGTTTTGCTCTTATCTGACAGGCAGAAGCTACTCTGTTAATCTAGCTGACTTCGAGTCAAACAAACACAACATCTGCTCTGGTATTCCACAGGGCTCGATTCTTGGTCCTTTATTATTCTCCCTCTATATACTGCCGCTGGGAGAACTTATTTCCGCTCACGGTGTGAATTTCCATTTCTATGCTGATGACACCCAGTTGTACCTTTCGGTGGCTACGGACGACCCCTGTGCTCTAGACCCATTGCTGACGTGCGTGTCCAGCATAAAATGCTGGATGAGTGAGAACTTTCTCAAGCTAAATGAGGACAAGACAGAAGTTCTCATAATAGGTTCTACTGCCCAGAGAGAATCAATAATAAATAGACTTGGTAACCTGGCTAAAGAAAATAACACCTCTGTTAAGAACCTGGGGGTGATCATTGATGCTGAATTAAATTTTAATACACACATTAATCATGTCACGAAGATTGCCTTCTTTCACCTTAGAAATATTGCGCGAATTAGAGCCTATCTGTCGCTGAACGATGCAAAAACGCTGATCCACGCTTTTGTTTTCTCTCGGCTTGATTACTGCAACGCACTTCTCTCTGGTCTGCCAAAGAAAACAACTGACAGATTACAACTTGTTCAAAATGCAGCAGCCAGAGTTTTAACAAAAACTAAGATAAGAGAACATATTACTCCAGTTTTAGCGTCGCTACACTGGCTCCCGGTTGTTTTTAGGATTGATTTTAAAATTCTTTTACTTGTTTATAAAGCTCTAAATGGTCTGGCACCTTCGTACCTCTATAACTGCCTGCATAGATATGTTCCAACCCGCCCACTCAGGTCCTCTAGTGCAGACCTACTTGAGGTGCCAACAATGACATATAAAAAATATGGTGAAGCAGCTTTCTGCTTCTATGGACCGACAGCTTGGAATAAACTACCACTACACCTAAGACAGGCAGCCTCGGTGGATAGCTTTAAAGCACAGCTCAAGACCTATTTCTTTACTCTTGCTTTTAGCTAAATTTTTTAATCCCTGTGCTGCTATTGACGTCCGCACGGCTCTGAAATTGTTCTTCAATGTTCTATGCCTTTATTTTTTCTTGCTTTATTGTAATCATTTTACTTATCTCTTTTTTATGTATTTTTTATTTCTAATTTACTTTTTCTCTGTTAAGCACGTGTGCTTCATTTTATGCTCTGTAAAGCACTTTGAGCTGCATTTCATGTCATGAAAGGTGCTATACAAATAAAGTTTTATTATTATTATTATTATTATTACTTTCTTCTTTAAAACAATGTTTACGTCTCCCAGTGTTACAATCAATTGCAACACACAATCAAACACCAATAATGAAATGCTAATTGCCTTGAACAAACACCAAAAGAAATATCAAACGTTTTTATTTATAAAAATAGAAAAGCGTATTTTGTATTGAGCAGCATATTGATTTATATTTTGGTGGATTTCTTCAGCTACTTCCTTCCCTGTATGAACTGGGCAGAAAGCCCTCTGGTGGTGATGTGCTGCACTGCATCCTGACTGACACTTCTACTACACTAAGTAATGAAATAACTGGAGACATACAGGTACAAACACACAAGTAGGCCCACACATCTTGCTACAAGGCAAGTAAACATTTTAAACTTAATTTAAAATGATGTGAACAATGCAGATGCAACATACAAGTATAAACATGTAGGCATATTCTTACCGTAGTATTGAATACAGTATGGTTTGTGCTCCTCTGCATATTGTGTATGTTATGCATTTGTACATTAATGTATGTGTGTTCATGTGTGCATGTGCATGCGTGCGTGCGTTTCCTCTTGACCACAATGTTAACATTTAGATAGCAGGCTATATAGACATATGCAAGGTTCATAGTTTACCTGATATCCAGTGGACAGATTATTATTTTGATAGTAATTGTTTAGACTGATTCTAGGTTCTTGGTTTATTTGTGATCCTAGTTTACTGAGGCACTACACCCTGTGTGTGTGTGTGTGTGTGTGTGTGTGTGTGTGTGTGTGTGTGTGTGTGTGTGTGTGTGTGTGTGTGTGTGCGTGTGCGTGTGCGTGTGCGTGTGTGTGTGTGCGTGTGCGCCAGGAACTGGCCCAAGCCCTTCTGACCTGCATAGAGGGTGTGTGTCCTCGAGTTGTCCATCGGGCCAATGTGTGTGAGCGTCTGGCAGAGTGTGTATCCAAGAAGACCAGGCAGTTGAACACGTTTCTGACGGAGACTCTAGTAGAACAGACTGGACACATCCTCAGCAACAAACTGTGGTAACACTTTAGGCTTCTCATATAAGTAGCCAATAGAGGGTACTGTATGTCCATGCATAAAGTGAATGGCAAATCGAGTGGCAAATCGAATGGCAAAGTGAGTGGCAAAGTGAGTTCAACGCTGTTTAGTGCAATCAGATTGGACCTTTCTTTAGATGTATGGGCTGTCAAGGCCAGAAAGTAGTTTTTGCCACTCAGTAGGTGTTCCCTTATAACTTATGGGTATGATGTGATGTCACGCGCATACCCTCTATCTTCAGGGGTCTTCAACAGGGGGTCCGCGACCCCTAGGGGGTCCGCGGAGGTACTGCAGGGGGTCCACGAAATTATTGCAAAAAAAAAAAAAAAAAAAAAGATTTCAAAAAATGTTTTTTTATTTTTTTATTTTTTTTATTTTTTTTCACATTTATGTTAAACAAATAAATCATGATTCTATCCATTTTGAATAGCTTGAATACATGATTACTATGCAATTGACAGATTGTTGATATTATTGACATTGGTTCTCAGTTAATAAGTAGTATGTTTAGAAATGGTAGTGGTACGGCCCACCCTGCTCGCTGTAACTTGTACATGTTTAAAATAAAAAATATGTCGTAGCCCCGACCCCCCACCCTACGAGGTGGTAGGGGGTCCCTGCTCCATCTACCCATCAGTTTGGGGGTCCCCGGCCTGAAAACGTTGAAGACCCCTGCGAGTCTATATCGTTGCTGACCTGCAGAAACCTTTTATTGCCATTTTCTAACTTTCTGTGTTTTTTTTCATAAATTAACACCCTACTTGATTATACAACAGCGTCACACAAAAGTTGTGCATTTTGAGCTTGTGCATAGATCTGCTACTTTTGAATTTGAAATATATTAAACTGCATGAATTTGTTAGACAGTAGACACCAAACATGTTGGTTATGTGTTACAGTGAAATCAGACAGTCGTTGAGTGC
>NC_137820.1:50979345-50981243 GCF_963921795.1 Nannobrachium achirus
CCTGGCATCATACATCTCGCTGCCCACTTGTCCCCTGCTTCATCTCCATTATATCTCTCTCTGTCTCTATCTCTCTGTCTCTGTCTCTCTATTTCCATGACATAGAAGTCATAATAACCATAGCCATCTTTCTCTTCATTCTGTAGACCCTGTGTGTGTGTGTGTGTGTGTGTGTGTGTGTGTGTGTGTGTGTGTGTGTGTGTGTGTGTGTGTGTGTGTGTGTGTGTGTGTGTGTGTGTGTGTGTGTGTGTGTGTGTGTGTGTGTGTGTGTGTGTGTGTGTGTGTGTGTGTGTGTGTGTGTGTGTGTACACGTACTAGTGCAACCTGGGATTTGTGGTTCCCCTATTATCCCTGCCCTGGTGATGACAATTTCAGTTTTTCCTCTCTCTCTCTCTCTCTCTCTCTCTCTCTCTCTCTCTCTCTCTCTCTCTCTCTCTCTCTCTCTCTCTCTCTCTCTCTCTCTCTATGTCTCTCTCTCTCTCTCCCTCCCTCCCTGTCTCTTCACGTCCCCTGGGATTGCTCTTGCAAACTCAATTATTCATGTTTTCACATCAACAGGGGTCTCCCTCTCTCTCTCTTTCCCTCTCTCTCTCTCTCCCTCCCTCTCTTTGGTCAATGCTCAAATGAAAGAAACGTAACCTTCTTTATTTTAGAATGAGAATACGTGTGTGTGTGTGTGTGTGCGCGCGCGTGTGTGTGTCCGTGTGTGTGTCAGGATATGTGTATATCTGCATAGTGCATACAGTATATTGTTGCTGTCAGGCAAAATCCTTGTATGTCCACATTTGTGCATGACAGTTGTGCACAAAAGTAGCTAAAATAGATCATCTGGAAGCTCACAGTGCGTTGCATGTGAGCTTGTAGATTGCATATTTCTGCATTTTCTTTTAAGAATTTAGATTTATTTTAGAAAAGGTTCATCTTGTACCAGTTGTTCTGTATCCAAACAAGTGTATTTATTTGAATGAAAAGCTCTGACAGCATTCTTTGTGTGACTAATTAAGATGAACTGTTCTGGAAGGAATTCATTTGATTACTGGTGGTGTCACATTAACCAATTCAAACCGTTAAGCATCTGTGTCATTTTAGATCTGAGCTATATAGCACATATAGCACATTGTTTCTCTATTAAAATAAAATAGCAGATATACAAGCTCATAGTGCGCCACTTAATGCCGCAATATGAGCTTGCAGATCTGCTATTTTTGAAAACTCTATATATAACATATTTTTAAAGCTATTTTTTTTTTACTCTCATCTTTGCTTCTGGATTGATTGATTGAAGAATTTATTAGAAGTTTGCTATAGAAAAAAGTACAGTTTCATGACAGTACAAATCACTGGTACAAGGTCAACTAAAATGAGATCCTAGAAAGCTCAACAGCTTATTTCCACAGGAACCACACTTTAAGTACCGGTATCTCATATAACATTGAAAGACAGACGGATAGAACATAGTACTTTATCTAGGATAACATCAATTTCAAAAGTAGAAAAAGCATAACATCAAATACAAAGGCAGAAAAAAAGGTCCCTGGAACAACATTATTTTCAGATGGGGCCAGAGGTCATGTCCTTGACATGAAAAGGTTTGAGAACCACAATGAAAAGAAAAAAAACATCACGAGGATGCAACTGGGATGTATCATCATCAGTGATGTAGCCTGAGGTCGACGGGTGTTTCGGGTCTACCAACATCATACACCCTCGCCCAGGTGATCAGGTCCCGACTTACGTCCCAGTAGCTATCCACGATCAGTCCTAGGGGAAGATAGGGTCACTCAATCCGCTGCACCGGAACTACTCTGCTGGGACTGGGGGATAAACCACTCTGGCGCGTTCAATCAGCTGCTGCAGGTGGTTTGGCCGCAAGGGTTGGCCCGTGGTAGTATTGCAAG
>NC_137820.1:50981443-51071443 GCF_963921795.1 Nannobrachium achirus
CTCCACTTGGGCAAGGTGGTGCTGCAGGCTCCACTTGCGGTATGAATGGCCCTCCTAAAGGCCTCACCGTGGATTTGTTGGGCTTCTTCCTCACGGAAGACACAGGCTGGGGCGCTAACCCATACTGCTCCCGGGTGCCGTGACTGATATAGCAACATATATTTTTTCCGAAAACACATTAGTAGAATGGGCCTCAGGTCTTATGCAGGTATCTTATGTCTGGTATGTGATGCTGTCCTTCCCGCTGACAAGTGACAGGACACCATCTGACATGGGATGACATGGTGACGCAACACTGACATGCATCAGGCTGCCCTTAAGGCATTTAGATGCAAATCTGTGTCACTTTAGATTTGACCACTTTAACCATTATTTTATGCTTTATGCATTAAACAATAGCAGATATACAAGCTCACAGGCGCAGCATCGCCCGGCACCGGCGAAGCTTGTATATATATCCTATTTTTTATTTTATTTTTTATCTTAAATCTAAAATGACACAGATGCTTTCCCAGTTTTAATGATTTGTTAGTGTGTGTGTGTGTGTGTGTGTGTGTGTGTGTGTGTGTGTGTGTGTGTGTGTGTGTGTGTGTGTGTGTGTGTGTGTGTGTGTGTGCGTGCGTGCGTGCGTGCGTGCGTGCGTGGTGTGCGGTGTGCGTGTGCGCGTACGCGTGTGTGTGCGTGTGCGTGTACGTGTGTGTGTCTTCTATACTTGCAGCGAGTGTCCGTCTTTCTCAGACACAATGCTGTCTAGGTTCTGATGAATCATTGCTTTCTGTGCCTGTGTGCTTACCCAATGATTGATGTCCTTACTGTACCTCCTTTAGTTACAGTATAAAGCATCTGATAGATGTAGCCAGAGTGATTTCGGAAAGTATTTCCAATAGGAGGAAATATGTCAGTCATTGTGTTGGGTGTTGTTGATGGGTGTTGTTGGTTACAGCATGACAATTCAAAGCCCGGCTGATTTGCTCAAAGTTAAACCAGGACAGTGATTCAGAAATCAAACATGACTATTTTTGTTTTGAAACCTGGCAGAATCACAGATAGTCAAGTCTGAAATGTATTACACACACAGGGAATACATTCAGTACTGGACACATGACGGCAGTGGCTCAGGTGAAGGTTCCCAGTTCGATCCCAGGCTCCCCCAGAGTTACTGTCCTTAAGCAAGATGCTGAATCCTTAATTGCTCTCGATGTGCAGGTTGGTGCCTTGTTCCCTCTGCCATCGGTGTGAGAGTGAATGTGTGGGTGAATATAATGCACAAACTTTGTAAAGAGCCTTGAATAAAGGCACTACATAAATGCATTATTTACATGACGTGACCAAAAGATATGAGACAAATAGAACAGAATGAGTTGGAACAGATTCAGAACCTGCATCTCGCACTATTGGGCAGTGGGCACAGTAGTCGATGGCCATGGTGTCAAGTGCATCAGACAGTACTAAGTGCTTACGCAGTTGAGGGTGACTCAACACACGTATTTTCTGACTCTGGGTCAAGCAGATATATGTCAGTCCTATAATCATATAATCATAACATACCTACTTTAGAAGTCCATTTGTGAACCCCCTCGCTTTCGTGCAGTTCATTTCAGCCTCTGCCATTTGGAAATTGCAGTAGTTAGTCAGCTAAAGTGAACCTGTTTTTTGTTAACCTTTGAACTGAAGTTATCTGGGTTGTAATACAATATCAATATAGTGTCTAATCACACAGGATTGGCCATGCTTCACTTGATATCGAAAGTCGCAGTTTAGTTGCGACCGTAGGTCGAAGTTTACTATCAGAACCGTCACAGCTTGTCGTATACGACCGTCCGTCCGTCCGTCTGCACAATTTCACGGAATTGCACCTTTCTAGTTTTATTTCTGAGCGATGCAAACCGCTCCTACATTTAACTTTGTGTGTTTAGTACGGAATGTATTTTAGCCAAATGTATTAGTAGGGATCTGCGTGTATGGAGATCCGTGCTCATACTCATAAAGTAACTGACGTCACGGACAGGTGAGAGAAACCCTGAGGAAGACTGCTACAGTGGAAACATTGGTTATTATCTAAATCAGGGGTCTTCAACAGGGCGTCCGAGACCCTTGGGGGTCCTCTGAGTTACTACAGGGGGTCCTCCAAATATTTCTGTGATAGAAACCTTTTTTTCTCAGTTTTTATATTAACCATTTGAACCCTAGCGCCAAAAATAGCCGATCTACAAGCCGATCTACAAGCTCACAACGCCTCGCAGAGAAAGAGCTTTGGTGTAGAGGGGGGAAAAGAGCTGACTAAGTACAAAGTGATAGTTCAAGTTTATTAAGTATTGACGGTTCAAGTGGTTACATATCTGATAACACACATTGACATGAATCCAAAATACACTGATGATTGTGCTGTCAAAAGATGAACCTATATGGAATCTCTGCACAGGTTGTGGAGGGTCCGTGCTTCATCTCTCTCTCAACTAAGGGATCCTTGGACTGAAAACGTTGAAGACCCCTGATCTAAATAAATGATTTGCATCGTAGCTGAAGAGCTGTTCAGCCTCTTTTCTTTTCAACCATTATTATCTGCGTGGTCAGCAGGCTCTCCAACTTACAGCAGGTGTGCGCTCCACCTTTTGTGCATTCGCGATTTTTATTATTAAAACAATAAAATGTTTACCTAGTTTACCTTTGTAACATGCTGAGGGTGGGGAGATTCAAGGTGCCTCATTCAGTCACCTCCTGCACAACAATGCAGCAACATAGACAACAACATATAGCGGGCAGTGACATTCCTGTGCTGTAAGGTGTTGTGGAGGTGCAGGTGGGGAGTCTGTGTGCAGCCAGGCACAGTAACTGCAACTCTGTGATCACTGATCAAGGATTAGGGCTCCATAGTAACAAGTAAGTGTGTGTGCGTGCGTGCGTGCGTGCGTGCGTGCGTGCGTGCGTGCGTGCGTGCGTGCGTGCGTGTGTGTACAAATAAAAGCAGTGCCATCTTGGCACGTAGGGAGAGACAGGTGGCGACAGAGAGGGGTGAGCGAGAAATTAAAAAAAGACAGAGAGGCCACTGCTAGTACACAGTAAAAACCTCAGTGTTTATCTCTGAATGTACAAGTGTAGCAGCAGTTTGTGGCTGGTATCTCACAAACTGTGTGTGAGAGTGAAATGGCGAAGATTAAAAGCAGTCTTGGTATGCCTATGAGGTGTAGTGATTGGTACACACTCTGCTGCCCGAAACCACATGTACCTCTGCTGGCAGTGGACTGAATCCCACCATAGTCTTCCATCTGTGCCTCCCTACACTGTCTCCCGTTCAGCTCTCTTAAGAGTACCTTCTCATTCTCCTTCATGGAAAAAGTCCTTGGTGGATGAAAAAGGGCAAAAAACTAATCCATGTTGAAGTAATTCACTCGGCTGTGTGTGGATTATGCAGCATTAATAAAACAATGCAGAGTGGGCTTGCCCCAGTTAGAATAGTGCTTACATATGACAACTTATTTTGTGAACTGGAGCTGTTCATTGCTTATTCCACAGCCAGCACTGTGGCTGTGAGTCCTGTCTAAACTTCACACTGTGTCTGCTGCATTGAGTCAGTGGAGTTGCATAACATACTCTAGACCAGTGATTCTCAACCTGAGGGCTGGGGCCCACTTGTGGGCCGTGAGGGTATTGCAAGTGGTCACCCATAGTATAACATGTTAGTTCCATTGATCCAACCTGCACACAATCGATTGATTGATCATAACACATTCTGAAAATGCACGCGGCCCACGTCTGAGCACTTTGATATTTTCAAGAGGGCCCTGATCCAGAAAAGGTTGAGAACCACTGCCCAGTAGTTGTAACACATTAAGTGGACAATTGTTTCACCTCAATATAAATGTATCTGTATGGTTTTATTCACAAAGACAACATAACATACTGTAATCACTTTTTCATATTATGTAGTTAATGTAAGTCGTTTTCAATGCAACATGGCACTTACATAATATACAATATTATTGTACAGGGTGTTGTGAATTTAGTTGACCAATGTGGTCCTTATGAGTCTCCATCCAACTAAGGGTGGTGAGTGATGTTTCAGTTGAGTGAGTTGCATGCATGTGCAAATGTGAACAAGACAACATCAGGCAGAATCACACGGCAAGTTCTGAAGTTGGCTACACACATATCTATCTATAAATGCGACAAATCTCTGTCTGTCTGTCTGTTTGTTTGTAATCCGCGTATCTCGAGAACCGTTCGTCCCACCGGCTTCAGATTCGGCACGCGCGTTCCCCGCCGCCGCGCGGGGTGCAGTGCCGGGCCTCGACCCGACCCGACTCGCGGTTTTCCGAAACCGGCGCGAAACGTTCGGAATCTCCTTATGCGGAGCTGATTGTTGACATCAGGCTGTTCCGGAGGAAATCGGCGCAAGCGCTGAGTCATTGTGACATCACTTCATAAAAGGCTCTGACATCACGTACGCCACATGAGTCAACACAAAATCTCTGTGAATGTGTATGTATGTATGTAATCCGCGTATCTCGAGAACCCTTCTTCCCACCGGCACGCGCGTTCTCCAGATATGGGCATAAAGTCTGACATCAGAGTTTTCTGCAACCGGTACTGTGTGTGCAGAGATCTTCATATATGGGCATAAGTGGACAAAGACAAACAGATGGTCAAAACGGGTCCTATGACAACAGGTATATTGGGGTTTGCATTAAAGGGTGGGGCATTCATGGGGTTTGCATTAAAGGGTGGGGCATTCATTCCCTATTTCAAATTCGGCACGTGCGTTCCCCACCGCAGCAGGTAGTGCAGTGCTCGGCCTCGACCCGACCCGACCCGATACACGATTTTCTGGAACCAGCACGAAAGGTTCGGATTCTGATGTCTGACATCAGGATTTTCCGGAACTGGCACTGTGTCTGCATAGATCTCTATTTATGGGCATAAAATGGATGCAGACAGACAAATACAGATATCTCCATATATGAGCATAAATGGACACAGGCAAACAGATGGTCAAAGATCTCCATATATGGGCATAAAGTGGACGCAGACAGACAGATACAGATATCTCCATATATGGGCATAAATGGACACAGGCAAACAGATGGTCAAAACGGGTCCTATGACAACAGGTATAATGGGGTTTGCATTAAGTTTGTCTCCTCCTCCATCTGTTTGTCTGTGTCCCTTTATTCCCATTATGGAGATCTCTGTATCTGTCTGTGCCTCCGACTGTGTTGCAGACACAGTGCCGGTTCCCCCTTTAATGCAAACCCCATTATACCTGTTGTCATAGGACCCGTTTTGACCATCTGTTTGAAAAAGCGACAGAAATCTCATATATGGGCATAAAATGGACGCAGATAAACAGATATCTCCATATATGGCATATATGGGCATACAATGGATGCAGAATCACAAAGATCTCCATATACGGGCATAAAAGGGACACAGACAGATACAGAGATCTCCATATATGGGCATAAAATGGACGCAGATAGACAGATATCTCCATATATGGGCATATATGGGCATAAAATGGACCCAGAACTATAACTGCAGTGATCTCCATATATGGACATAAAATGGACACCGACAGACAGACAGATACAGATATCTCCATATATGGGCATAAATGGACACAGGCAGACAAATGGTCAAAACGGGTCCTATGATAACAGGTATAATGGGGTTTGCATTAAAGGGCGGGGCATTCATTCCCTATTTACATTGTTCCGAGTTGGCCAGGTCGCCGACTAGACGCTTCTAGTAGAATATAATGCGGTATTGTACACATGATATGACGTGACCAGAAGATATGAGATGGAAAATGTCAAAATAACATAATGAGTTGGAACAATACATGCATCTGGTATCATTATGTACAGACGTCAGTCTATCTGATAAAGTAGTTGATTGACATGGCGTCAAGTGTATCAGTAGGCCTATGTGCTTAGGCAGATGAGAGTGATTTATCAACACGTGCATATGGACTGGGTCAAGCAGATAAAGGTCCTTTTCCATAAACATAATCATAACATAGGGTTTAAGTGGTTTGCTCAGGGGTACAATGCCACTATTAGGGTCTGTCAGCACAGCACAGGGGGTGAAACTAGCAAACCAGCAACTATGGCTCGGCCGGACTTATTAGCCAAGCTATCACCTGTTGTTTTTGAGCGGTGGTCACACCGTCTCCTATACGTGGCCGTGTGTGTGGGTATCCGTCCGGCCGTCCGTCCGTGTATGTAGCCTCAAGCCTGCAGTACCTTTTCTGACCACACATGTTAAGGGAGGGGCGCTGTTGTTCTCACACACACACACACACACACACACACACACACACACACACACACACACACACACACACACACACACACACACACGGGGGAAGGGTGGGTCAGCATGTGTGGTCAAGTATTTTATTATTATTATTAACAAACTGAATGTTTTAGGGTCAAATAAATTAGAGTGTGTGAAGAAACTACAGCATTGTAAAGCACACTAACCCCGCTGCACCCACCCAGTAGTGCTGTTGCACAGCCTCCACGACCACCGCTCGGTTCACACGGGTGTGATTTTTTCCTTTTCTTTTTGGTTGACTGAAGCCCAGTATACTCACCAATGATCCACAAGGCAACGAAACCGTTGCAAAATTGCAACACATTGCAGGGAGAAATTGCAGCGGGCTGAATTGCCCCATTGCAGGTCGTGCAGTTTGGGGACTGTGTTGCAAATGGTTGCAAGGTGCAACTTGTTGCGTTGTGAATCATTGATGTGGAAGGTTAAGCAGTTAGTGGTCATGTTGACACACTTGTGAAAACATGATGACTGTTTAAGTTGTCTAATCTTGCAGGAGATTAGTCCTTTTCATTGGTCAGAAGATAAATATTAAGCATGCTGTCTCACCCTCATTATGAGACTTTATAGTATTGACCTTTTGCCTCCTGAAAGGTGAATTTTCAGCACAGTTTTGAAGGAAGCCAGTGAACTAAATTTTTGAGGGAAGGAGTCAAGACAGGGGTCTGCGACCCACTGTTTGGGAAACAGTGCTTTAGACAGCCATCACCTTGCAACAAGGTTGCTGCCTCTTTTAGTGCTAAAAAGAATGGTTATAGCTTCCTTTATGTTGCCATTATGCCATTTGTAACATTGTAAATTAGCTCCTCTGTAAGCATTGTTACTTAGCAACAGTCATGGAACAGGTCCCAGGAACAAACATGACATAACATGCTGAAACCGAAATTCCTTTTAAGAGCAGCTAAACCGCTTTGCAGAAAAGCGCTATAAATGCAGTCCTTTTAAAATGAAAACAGTTTTTCACACTGTAAGAGCATGTCATAATGGAGACATATCATTTACAATCCTATTGTAAAGTTGGCTATTGGGTGCCGCCCGCTGGCCTACTGGTCCAGGCGTATACCACTTATGCATTGCCACATAGGCATGGATGCCCGGTGGCGTCGCCGGTTCGATTCCCGATCGGGACAACCTTTGCTGCATGTCACTCCCCATCTCTCCCCCTGTCAGGGCATAAAAGCCCCCCAAAAAATCTTTAAAACAAAATTGACTATTGGGTGGGTGGGCAAGCGGAATGGCGGACCACGGCCCGTCACTATGACTCAGACAACCATAAACAAACCACATACGCCTATATTTAGGCATATATGGAGATCCAGTTGTCCAGAGCCACAGATCCGATCGCTATGCCCAGTTATGGTCATGCTCACATATGGGACCAACCAACCGGTCCACACGTCGTCGTCGAGTGGTAAATACCTTGTGTTTCACCATGAAATACTGTGCAAAAAGCCATTTGATTTATCTTTAATCACTCATTGTGTGTCTCAAGCTGGCACCATCAATCAGCTGGCACCGCCATTCAGCTGGCACCATCAGCTGATTGATTGGTTGTTACTGGGTAACTTACAGGTGTGAGTGTGAATTTATTTATCCATCCCTGCATCTGCTCGGCTTGTTATGTGAGAGTTAAATGTTTGAGCAGTGCTAACCGCTCCTACGTCTGTGCGTCCCTATGTCCGTACTCCGTAGTAGCTACAAGACTGACGTCACACGAGACTAACGCCATAGAAAGTACGCAGAGACCGACATCAGCACAGCCGATGTGTCGTGTTTGATACCATGCAAAGTGAGCACCGTTCACGTTCTTTTGTTATTTGGCGATATAAGCCACATTAGTATTCAATCAATCTATAATGGCTCAACACGTCTTTGAAAATGTTACCAGCCCCAACAGTGTGGCTGGGTATTGTTTTAATACAAATTCAGATGGTGTTTATATATATCTGTGGACAGATTCTGTCACAGCGGCCATGCAGGGTGCAGTCATAATACTTTACAGGTGTATGTTTTTAGATCATAAGGAAGGTTGAGTTCTATGGTGTGTTTGGCCCGGGATTAGGGGGTCCACAGATACTGCCTGATGCCATTTGTTCCCATTAGCATTACAACGTATTAACAAGCTTCCAAAAAACTGTTGTTAAGTTCCCATTAAAAAGGGTTTTGACTATTTGACCAGCACTGGTTTGGACACTATGCATGGCTTTCTGACCTGTGCAGTGCTGTGTTCTAGCTGGAGGTGAAACAGAGTCCATAATCTGTAAACCAGTGATTGTGATCTTTTAAAAAAATATATATTTGCGGGTACACATTTTTAAATATAATTTTGAGGGCTACTGTAAACACTAATCTGAAATAATTCCTTAACCGACTAGACTTCCATGTTTTATTCAACCATTCTTAAAATACAGTCTTTGAGTTCCGATCTGATGGGACTGCAGTAACACTGTGTGGCCTAACAGTAGTGTCTGTTACTAAACCAGTATCCACACAGTTCTATTATGTATCCCAATGTGGTCAGATGCCAACTTCCCTTAAACAGGAAATGGTAACCACAACAACGTACAAAAATGCTCCCTATACCGTATTCCTAGATGCTGTGTGTGTGTGTGTGTGTGTGTGTGTGTGTGTGTGTGTGTGTGTGTGTGTGTGTGTGTGTGTGTGCGTGTATGCGTGTGTGTGTGTGCAAGTTCGCAGTCTGTATGCGAATGAGTCTATTCACACGTCGTCCGTGTGTGTATGTCTGAACTCACAATTCATTTTCTCTTCCTGATGATGGAGTGATGTGAAATAAAGCTCTCTGATTGGCTGAGAGGCTGCTGAGTGATTCATAATCCCTTTCTCCATGCAGAGTGGCCACAGCAGCCTCATTTGCATACAGTTGCTACGGCAGCAGCGGCTTGGCTCCAGCATACCAAAATCATACTGCCTACAGGCTGTGTGTGTGTGTGTGTGTGTGTGTGTGTGTGTGTGTGTGTGTGTGTGTGTGTGTGTGTGTGTGTGTGTGTGTGTGTGTGTGTGTGTGTGTGTGTGTGTGTGTGTGTGAGTGAGAGAGAGAGAGAGAGAGTGTGTGTGTGTGTGTGTGTGTGTGTGTGTGTGTGTGTGTGTGTGTGTGTGTGTGTGTGTGTGTGTGTGTGTGTGTGTGTGTGTGTGTGTGTGTGTGTGTGTGTGTGTGTGTGTGTGTGTGTGTGTGTGTGTGTGTGCGAAGGAGAGAGGAGAGAGATGGGAAAAGAGAGAGACAGACTGACAAATATCACATGAACCAGTCGATCTACATGCTCAGTTTTGAGCTGGCAGATCGGCTTTTTGATAAATGTTTTGATGAATGTCAAAATAATAGGGATGCTGAAGTAGTTAAGTTCAATTCATATCTTTGTTGTATGACTGTTGTGAAAAGTGAAATGTGACGCAGTGTGTGTGTGTGTGTTGTTTTTCTCAACCACATCGTCGTTGTCGGATGAAAACCTTGTGCTGTATGTCCAAAACTGATTGTTTTGCATTAACATTTTAAAGATGATTTAAACAGCCGATCTGCTTGTAGATCTTCTGTTTTCACTACTTTTGTATGATGAAGCAGGGCTTTACTTTGCGAAAGAACATACACATTTGAAACTTGGAGATACAAGGTTTCCAGCCGACAACGACGATATGCTAAGGTAGGAATCATAGGCTTCATCCAGACAGACGGAGAGTGAAAGAGGACAGGAGGAGGGTGTGTCTGCACTGGCTGTCCTAATCACATTGTGCTTGTTGGAGAGAGGAGACACTGGCTAATGTCTTCTCAGGGGACCAGAGGCACAGATGTGAATACACACACACACAGCCAGCATCACTGTGTGTGTGTGTGTGTGTGTGTGTGTGCACGCGCATGTGTGACCTGCAATGTTATACAACCAGCATTCACAAACTGCTAGCGTGTTTGTTATTATGCTCTAAAAAGCTGTCGCCATCTGTGTGTTTGTGTGCGTGCGCGAGTGTGTGTGTGTGTGTGTGTCTGTGTGTGTTACACATATTCACACACGCATTCTTTCTCCCTGTGATGTTTCCTTTGAGTATATAATGCGACAGGGTCTTTTCACTTATAGCAGCTAGAGAATATTAGGAAGAAAAAAAGAAAACGTGTGTGTTGGCGTGTGTGTGTTTGTGTGTGCATGTTGTAGGTTTACAGTAAAGAACGTCAGTAAACACTCCAGCTCATCCACCTACACTACTTATGTTAGTGCATTTACACCAGCATTACAGCTCCGTTCTGCCATCCTGTCTTATTAGGGCCTGAAGAGGAGGTTCTTCACTCTCTGCTCTGTCAAATGATCACAACATGAATCAGCTCTATAGGATCCAGAATTACACACACACACAAGCATATGTTGTGCCCACAAGAATGTATGTTTGTTATTAATGTTGTTGTTTTTTTGTTTGTTGTTATTTTTTTGCTACAGGAGCCAGTATCAGAGACAGAGAATGAAGCGATGGGTAGAGTTGATGAAGGGGTAGAGGAGTTCTTCACCAAGAAAATCCTACCTGATTACACACTGTGAGTGTTCACACAAGCACACGCACACACACTAAATTCAAATGTCCATGACTTATAAACCAACCGGCTTTGAAGCTAACATTGACTCAATTATTCAGAAAAGCTTGCCAAATTGAATGACACAATGTAAGCAAATGGATGATTGCGACCGAAGGTCGCAGTATACCATGAGAAATGTTGCAGCTTGTCTCCGTGTCAGTCAGTCAGTCAGTCAGTCAGTCAGTCAGTCAGTCAGTCAGTCAGTCAGTACACATTTTTACAGTCTATTGGTTGGTTCCCTTGTCACTGTGACATCACAGTTGATATCACAGGTGACATCAACTATGTAAAAGTCCATATATGGGTATTCCCCAGAATCTCTTTTATGCACATACCGGTATATGAAGATCCCTGATGTCTTCGATATATATCACTGGCCAGATGGCCAAGCCATGGCCCATATCTGTGTGGCTGGTTCAGATAGGGATCTCCATGTATGGGCATACAATATAGTGTATGCATATGGATACATATTATTATTAATAAAGGATAAAATAAAATGCCCATAAATGGAGATCCCCAGGAATCAAACCCAGGCCCTAACTCACCAAGGCCCTGCTTGGCTTTACCAATTAACATAGGTTTTATGCCCATATATGGAGATCCCTGTCCCAATGTCATCAATATTAAGGACATATCTGGGAATGCCCATATTTGGTAATGCCCATATGTGGGCATGTTTTGACATAACATTGTTGACTATCATGCAGGGATCTCCATCTATGGGTTACTGGTCCGATATACATCACTGGCCAGATGGCCAAGAATTGGCGCGACCTCGCATGTTGCCCTGAGGCGTCTTACTAGTGATAGCGACCGTCATGTCGCAAGTTACTATGCAAAGCTCCACCGACTGTCCCTCCGTCAGTCAGTCAGTCAAGTCAGTCTGTCCATCACGTCACACTTTTGCCCTACTCTTATCTCTGGAACCGTTGCCCCTATCCATGCCAAACTTTGCACACACACTCCTTGGATGGCAATAACTCACAACCTCCAGCCCTGATTTCTCACATGGCTCTCTTCTAGCGCCACCATGAGGCCGATTATTGCAAAACACATTTTTGGACTGCTCCTACAGATTTTGGCCTAAAATCACATAAGACTTTAGAGATAAAAACAGTATCTCTAAAGTCATGTCATCAACATGGATCTGTCCCATTTCCTATATTTCCTCCTGATTGGCTACAAATGCCTTCTAAAGTTTTTGTATGTATCTCTGATTAGGGAGTCTTACTAGTGCAAAAGTATCTACGTTTATGTACGGTATATGCATGGCCAAAGCTGTGAGCAGACATTGGCATGTGTCCAGACGGTGTATAGAGCATAACCATCCAAGGTAAACACACCAAAAGCTTCGGGAAATGAAGGTATATGCTCCTGTAGCAACCACAAGTCTGTACGAGTTCATAAGAAAAATGTTGTGTAGAAGTCCTACGCTACACTAATCCCACAGCCCTAAAGTGTAACAGCAACGTCTCTGATTGGTGGAGGTTGCTGTTACCATGGAAATGTTTACTGCAACCAATCTCGTTTTAAGAGATGAATACAAGGGGAGAAAATCTCTACACGTTGGCAGCAATATGTTACATCACTATTATTAACAATATAAACACTATATTAATGACAAAGGTTTAAAAAACAGTAGAGGTAGTTCTGTGATAACCCCTATACTCTTACAATTACATTGTGGACGTTAAGGAATGAGACAACAGATGGCGTATGGGGGTCTCTGATGAAGGAAAAGGGATTTGGATTCAATTTGAACATGGCAGTATATCATACTATTCCTACTGTTTGAACCATGCTACATACAAATAACAAACAAATGTTACATACAATTAACAAAGTTAACATATAGCACACTCTAGCCATAGATGACAATATATAACTAATATTATGATAAGGAATATACATGACTGAATGGAGGTTAGACATACGCACAACCACTTGTTCCCTCACATTCACCAACAAAGCAAGACAAACACAACACTTGTTGCCCCACAACCCCAGCTAGCTGCATGAAGTCTTTCTGTTTAGAGTAGTTGACTGAACAGATGCAATTGTATCTATCTACTGTATACAAGCATCTATCTGTCTGTCTGTCTGTCTGTCTGTCTGTCTGTCTGTCTGTCTGTCTGTCTGTCTGTCTGTCTGTCTGTCTGTCTGTCTGTCTGTCTGTCTGTCTGTCTGTGATCTAAGGGGATCAACAAAGGTCTATCCATGTTATAAGAAGAGGGATGCACAGTTGAGACCAGCTCAGATAAGTCCAAGACGAGTCTGGACTAAGTTAGTTTATATGATGATTTTACTTACAGAACAATAGATTGAAGCCATGTCTTTATTTAATTTTTTTGTAGAACATTAGAGTAAGAAATTATTTGAACAGTAGATTCAAATGATTTGAGTTATCATTGGCAGAAAGACTGAACACGATAATATCCAAGTCAAGGGGTCTAATATGAAGCTTCAATAGACAGACTTCATCATAAAGTCTCAGAGCGAATCGATTTGAAAGGGCTAATTTGACATTTTCAACTTTAGCGAGCCTCCTCATCATACCCAGCTTCCAGTCATATTAGGAGCTGGAGATTTCTGACTGACATTTGCCAGCTGACTTTTACAACACTGAGCCTCTCATTGTGGATTAGTTATGCATGAAGGACAAACTGCATTGTACTTTTGAATAGCTGACTATTTACTTGAGTACAATATTGCTCACAACTGCTATGCTCATATTAGAGTCCTTGGCCTCAATGCAAAGCTGTATCCATCTTTCTAAATTACCTCAAATGGATTGCCAGGCACAGACAGCAACAGTTACGTCTATCTCTGAAAGTCTGTATTTCTGCAAGAAGATTAAGCTTTGAAGTTTTGTTGTTGTTTTACACAAACATGATTCATCATCATGTTCTTAAAATACTGAAGGTCTGATCAGATCCATGCAGGAGAAAATAGCCTAAACCGTTTCTTTATTATATAGAGTGAACAATAAGCTGAGTGCGTGATAAGCTTTATACTTCATCATGTCATCACTTGAGAGAAGAAAAAAGGACCAATAAAGATGATGGAGGTTACATAGTAAAATCCTCTTGGTGATCATTTATGCATTTGTAACTCAGAGAGTGTACATATGGATTTTACAGTGGCGAAAAGCAGAAAACAATAACATAAACTTGGCCCCCAGAAACATGGTGCACCTGAGTACAACCTGGACAAACTGTGTCTATGAATGGCCTGTGTAATTGTTGCACTGTGTGCTCTTTGCATGCTCGTCCCTGTCTGGTCCAGTACTTCTACTAAGCATGTGTGTTTGGTCCAGTAGTATTAGTCGTAGTACTGAGTTCCTCTTCTTGTCTGTTGCTCTTTCTGCTGTCTCCTTGCTGCAGAAAAGGACAGTGGGAGGAGTCTAACCCTGCCCAAGGCACTCCCTCAGAGTCGAGCTCCGACCCCTCAGTCCCTGTTTCCTCCTCTTCGTCTGACAATATCACCACCTCTATCATCACCTCTCCCTCTGCCCCACCTAGTAACACATCCTCCACCCCTACTGCTACGCCCACTGTGGTTACATCCCCTTCCTCATCTGTGAGTCCCCCCACCTCTACCTCCCCCCCTCCCATCACCACCACCACTACCACTGCACCTCCCTCCAAAAACATCAAGAAGAAGTTTGGCGACTTCTTCGCCTTCAAGAGAGCTCGAGCCGGTCGGGCCGCCAAGGTCGGAGGGGGAGAGGCGGGCGGAGGAGAAGGGGTGAAGGTCAAAAGGACCTCCATCGCAGACCTCATCCGGCCCCTCCGCGAGGCGAAAGAGAGGGAGAGGGAGAGGGAGAGGGAGAAGGAGAGAGAGAAGGAGAGAGGGTCAAGGTTAGTGGAGGATGTTAACCTTTCTAACGATGCCGCCGTCACAGAAGGAACCGTCGCCACCGCCGGCTGTCTCCAGGGCGACAAGAAGGACAAGATGGCGCCGGCCCCGACAGTAACCACGACGACGCCTCCCACTGAGGCCACACCCCCCTCCCCCACCACCACCGCGACCCCTGGCCTCACCACCGCAACCTCACAGCCGGAAGAGATGGGAGTGACCTCACTTCCTCCCGTCCATCCGGGCCACACCCCTGTTCCGGCGGACGCCCCCCCTGCGACGGCGCCGTCCAAGGAGCAAGAGAAGAGCTGGACGCCGGAGAAGGAGCGGAAGAAGGGAGGAGGGACGCCAGACGGAGAGAGGAGGTTGAAGGTCACCAGGAGGTCACTGAGGGAGGGCAAGAGTCAGAGTCTCATCCTGCTGACTGGACTGGAGCCTGAAGAGAAGGACGGCTCACACAGTAAGGTAAATAAAGCTAACATTTCTATACACGCACCGTCAGTACATTCATTAACACATGGGCTGCTCAGGTTTATAACATTTCTAGCTGTTGCTGCTGCAGCCGTTCACTCACGCTTTATTTTGAAGAGCCTCGGAAGCTTTGTGCGTGTGCACGTGGGTGTCCACTGACGATTGAGGAAGATAATCCCTTTGTTTACAAACGCTCGCGAAACTAAAATCCAAACTGGAGCCGACCATCGCGTTATAGTGTCGCCGTGAAAACAATCAGATCTCTGCTTCCCTGGCGTTCTTTTCACCTCATTCAGAGATAAAGCCCTTTTTATGTTTCAGAGTAGAATGGAAAACAATGCAACCAGCTTGTGCCTTTTTTCTCTCTCCCTCTCTCTCTCTGCTACGGGGTGACGTATGGACTCGGGTCATTCAGAGGGCAGGCAGCTGCACGTACAGTTAACCCTTCGTTGACTCGTTCAGGGACGAGACAACTCCTTTTGGCAGGGTGACACCTAGTGGCCTTAACTCGTTACTGAACGAGTTTGGCTCCTTGGGTGTTAACATTCAATGTTCATAGCAGGATATTAATTCATTTATTCATTGTTAGACATAATATTCAATCATATATACATTGTTTATAGACTGTTAACACCTTCTAAGCCAAGGGGGGCCCCTTAATGTTAAAACCGTACTATATCGCACATCCCCCCAGGGACTCTCAGCCAGGCCGTCTATTCCCGGACTTTGTCTTTAAAACCGGAATAAAAGCTTTTGATCCGAAAATCGGCGATCGTCTAACCTTCCCTAGTCACCACTCGTGCACTGATGGCTCATGCAGACCGTGCATGAAGCAGAGGTGACGTCAGCGCCTCTCCTTCTCCAAGGCACCTTCCACCCATCCGTTTACTGTCTACACACTCGAGCTCCTCCTGCAGCCATGCTTGGGGCTATGCTAGCGAAACTTTTCAGTTCTGTTCTTCAGTCACACATGGACTATTTGCGGGGACATTTACGTGAAAGGATCGCGCACGCGAAACGCACGGGGACATCGACGATCGGCCAAAACCCCCATTCTATCCCAACGGAGATCGAGAAAATCATGGTGAGTTACTGGCCTGGGGGAAAAAAAAAAGAAAAAACAGCGGCGCTGTTCAAGATGGAGGGGCTGCGGGGTCATGTTTATAAACATAATATTATGTCTCAGATCACAATACAATAATAGAAATTTCACGGCTAATCTACCAACCACCATTCTATTTCGGACTGCAACGTGTTAATAGACCATGCATGTATGCAGCCATACACTCATTGTTGATAGATTGCATACAGTATATTCATTCATGTATTCATTGGCGATAGATGTATCTATCTAAATAATTTACTGTTGATATACTGTACCTTCATTAATTAATTAATTAATTCATTCATTCATTCATTCATTCATTCATTCATTCATTAATCCATCCATCCATCCATCCATTCATTCGTTCATTCATTCAGAGACCCAGTGCAGATTAGATATACAGTGCCAGGATCTAAGCTTAACTTTTTATTCATCTTGGTTTGTTTCTTGACTTTTACTCCTCTCCTGTGTTTCATTCGTATTGCTGTTGCTGCTGTGACACTTGAATTTCCCTTCGGGTATCTTAGTACATCACACTGAAGGAGAGCAATTCTAAGCAGCCACCACTGCCCACCAGTGAGTAAAAAGTTAGAGGGATAAGTCTTAATGCCATGCCCTTGACTTGTACCCGTCAAACTACTTCTCCAAAGTGAGAGATGCCCGTTGGCATTGCACCAGAGGGAGCTGCTCTGACCTTGTCTGAACACTGCTGCTAATACCAAGAGGGTGGAGCATATCACTCCAATTCATATCACACTGGCTCCCTGTGTGGCAGAGAATTGATTTCAAAATACTATTGTTGGTCTATAAAGCTTTTAATGGTTTAGGGCAGGGGTCGTCAACGTTTTCAGGCCAAGGACCCCTTAGCTGAGAGAGAGAGGAAGCAGGGCCCCCCACAAATGTGATAAATAGATTCATAGACAGTCTATTTTGGATTCATGTTAATGTGCATTTTCAGACATTTAACCACTTAAATCGTAAATATTTTGAAAACTTGACCTTTCACTATGTACTTGGTCTGCTCTTTTTTACCTCTACACCAAAACTATTTGCCGAAGATAGCCGATCTATAAGCTCTCAACGCCTCGGGCTTGTAAATCTGCTATTTTTGGCAAAAGTTCTCCTCGGAATAGGGATGCGAGGGTTCAAGTTAATTTAAAATAATTATCCAATCACACAAGGATTTGTGAACTCTTAAGGACCCCGGATCCCCTGTTGAGGGACAAAATCAGTTTGCAGTTTCCAATCAGTTTGCAATTTGTGGATATTTTTCATCGGCTATAGAGCATTGTTCAGTGAAAGCTGTGAAATTAAGTTTCTACTTTCTTTCATGTTGGATTGATTATATTAGCAGTTTGAAACAATATAGCAGTAGGCTGCAGTAAAGAAAAACTATGCTAAAAGGATGACACACATGACAGCATTTCTATCGCTAAACACAAATGTGTCACAAAAGGTGCCAGCTGGGCAACAGGAACACAGGGGAAGGTCCCAAATACAGATGAGGGAGACGCATAATACACACTGGCCACTACTACACACTGTGGTAGAACATCTGCAGCTGCCTGTTGCACGACGCTGGACCTGAACCACCCCAGGAAGAACAGCTGGCTCTGTCCCTGCCTGTAGAGACCCTAATTGTCAGTCCAGTCCAGTTTGTGGTTCATGTGTAGAGCTGTAGATACTGTTCACTGGAGCGCAGGCACGTGCACACATAGACATCAAAGTGGGCTTGAGCCCCTACCCTTTTATATGTCTGTAAATACTGCCCTTTCCAGACCATGAATGCAATTTTTACTTTGGTGAAAGAAATGCAAATGCCCCCTTTCCATGCCATACCTGAAGGCAGCATTCAATAGAATTGCCTTGTCAAAACTCTCTTGAACGCAGCATCTTATGTTGAAAGAACTGCCCTCTCTGTGTAGAAATCCATGCCATTACATCACATCTCTAGTATTGACTTGGTTATGCTTAGTTCAGTGTGTTTTCACACACCGAAAATAGCCGACCTCCAAGCTCGGAGGTCGTCTATTTTCGGTGCTTCCACCAAAAGGCCCTTTTGGAAATTCCAGCCCCTGCCTCTCTAACATTCTCTGCACGTCCCATGCTGGAGCGGTGCATCAAATGCAGCTGCCATAATTGGTCCAGCCGCACCTCCTGTTACATGTACAGTGTGTCTGTTGAAGCAGGAGGCCTCTCCACAGCGGTGGACAGCTGGAGGTTGTCATATCTGGGGAGCTGAAGGAGCGGACAGGGCTGCGTGGTGCAGAGAGACGGAAGCAGACTGTCTCTAAATGCTCTGCGATAAAATGAGCCGCGCTGCATTCATTATTCAAGAAGGGCTTTGTTTAGACGATTCATCACCCAGTTGAACTACACGAAGGCCGAGATGAATTTGACTATATGTGATTGTTAAATATGTTTGTGTGTGTGTGCATGCGTGCATGCTCGTGTGCACGTACGGGTGCGTGACTGAGTGAATACATGTGATGTTATGTATGTATGACACTAATTGGGAGTGACTGAATCGATGTAACGTTACTAGTTACTAGTGTGCCTGTGCATATATACAGTACAGTACACTAATTTTATGTTTCTGAATTTCCAGAAGTATGCATCTGAGAGCACGTCTAGCTTTGAGCAGAGACTTCAGGTGATGCTGCAAAGAATGGGCGTGGCCAAATCCCCACCTGCTGAAACAAAGAGCAGCCAGGTAGGACCAGTACTGTATGTGTTTTCAAAGATACTGTAAGCCCAATGTGTGACATTGTGATCAATGAAGGTCACACATGTCTCCTATGGTGATTGCATGTCTCTGTAATGTGTTCATAAATACTGCATTTAGGTGACATTATGTGTTTCGATATTTTTTTACAACTGCCCCTCCTCCAGTGTTGCCAATGTTGGCTTATTATAAGCAACTTTGGGCTTGTTTTTCTGTAGAGTTGCTTGTAAATATTGGTAGTTGCGGGTTCCGTTTTTTGTTTCCTAAATGTTGTTTAAACTATTTCAAACTAAGTTGCCAGAAGCTTTAATATCAGATTGTGTACATGTTAGTATCAATTAAGCCATGGATGTAATGTTCAAACCTTAAACAGCCATGGAAGCTAAGACAAACATTAGCTGTTAAATGGATATACTGAGCTGATTATACAGGCATAACAGCTGTGCAGATATTCACACCTTAGATTTAGTGGATTTTTGGTGGATTACCTTTGGGCTTAATTCTCTGTTTTATCTGTCTGGGTGTAATTGAAAGCAATTCTGTCTTCAGCAGTGCTAAGATAACGCAGGCTTTATACACGTGTTTCAATACAAAGATATTCTACATCTGTCGTCAGACTCACACTGAAAGGAGAGATTATCTACAGTATGAATACATATTACTTCAGAGGCCCGTCCACGTTCCACCTCACCAATAAAACAATTCTGTTCAGGACAGTTTATATTAAACTATTAATTGTCTGGTATTATTATTGAGCTATTACGATGGTTAAATACTAATATAAGTCAAGGCTCCTTTGCCGAATTACTATGGTAAAGGACATCAAATTGCTGTAAAACAATGTGCAGAAACAGGTTCATTCTGGTGGGATCCTTTGCGGTGGATGTCGAACAAAAATAAAATAAACTAAAGGTAGAACTGTTTTAATCTATCGAGGAAAATATGTCTGTACTGGTCTATGTATAGGTTTTTGACAAAGAGACTACCGTACTTCTTGAAAACTGTTTGGAGCAATTGTTGGAGCACAAAATGTTCTCATGGTCTTGTTGGTAAAATACCTTTTCCCTCTCCATCTGTAGAATAAAGAGGAAGAGCTGAGAAAGGCCAACTCTGAGGGTAAGAGAACTGTGTGTGTGCATGAGTTCAGAGAGAGAGATCTAGAGCAGTGGTTCTCAACCTTTTCAGGCCGTGACCCCCAAAATAATCTTATTTTAACTGGGGACCCACCCCCCCCCCCCCCCCCCCCCACCCTGAAAAAAAAAATAGCAGATCTACATGCTCACAACGCCTCGCAACGAGCATGTAGATCGGCTATTTTCACAATTTCTGCCTTTGACAATTTGGCCAATGTTTAATTTGTCATTTTAGAGGTATTAAAAAGTCCTTAAATTGTCACTTTAGAAATGTGTATCTACTGTACCCTCTATACACTTAACTTCATGTTGGTTTATTTACTGTTGAGTGAGAAAACAATGTTTCACATTAAGTTAATCATCTGGGGACCCCCCAAATAAGGGGCCAGCCTATATACTAATGCAGCTAACTAACTGTTGCTTTAACATGTGTGGGGAACTGGGGATGTCTAGCTGCAGCTAGGCTAAGAGAATACAGTCTGGGGCAAGCTGGTGTTGGCTCCTCTGTCCCTCTGTCTCCCCCTGTTGTTAGTCAGTGGTCACTGCTGCAATCCACAGGGGGAAAAGTGTAATGTTAGCCCCTTGGCTTGACCTTTCTCACTGTCTGCATGTCTCGTCCATCTCTTCACAACACGTCCCCTGAGTGTTTCCCTCTGAGAATGACTCAGCGAGCTCAGGAGTCAGCGTTTAATGCTGGATCTGTGTCTGAACCGGACAGATCTCAGATCTTATTGTGTGTTCTCAAAAATCAATCAAATCGAACATATCTTATATATTAATTTAGTAGTAGTACATTTTGACACACGACCATATGTAGCTATTCTGTTAATATTCCTTTTTCTCTCAGGTGCTATCCTGGACAAACCTGAACCTCCTCCCACATTTCTGAAGCCCAGAACCATGTCCTCGTCATCAGGTACATATTTACCTGATAGCGAGGCAGATAAAGTGCATATTACAGGTGAATCGTTCACTTGCGGATACAAGCACCAAAATTGGCACACATACTCCTTAGGCATTGCTCTTTTCAGAAAACCATCTGGCCAAAAAAAAAATCAAGATGGCGGCCAATTTTCATGATGGCCGCCATTGAATATACAGTAATCTTGCATTCCGCAATAAAATCCCATAGACTTGTCCTATTTGAATGATTTTGGTGTCAAATCATACATTTATCACTATGTAGAATCCAAATTTGCACCCATGGACTTGCTCAATGGCTTCCTTGTACCATATATCAGTCCCGGAATCTTAATATTCTGCTAATAGTGTGGTGCGATGCGTCCAAAAAAACAGCTCCCGTAGGATTTTTGTGCTAAAATTGATCTTTTTGCAGATCCTGGTTCTATAGAGTCCAAACTATGAGAAAATGATGGGTGTCAACTTTTCCGGACCCCCACCCACTTTCTGGGGGTCATCTAGTTTGGGACCTCCCAGAACAATACGCCAGCCAGTAAATTTTTTATTAGGGTTGTTTTGTAGGTTTTAAAACATTCTGAGTTCATTTATTACACTTTTGAAGCAGCCAGAATAAGCTTTCTGACTTTTGGTTGGGGTATTTCCTCACCTGGGACCCCCCAGATGGACCCCTGAGCCTATCTCAGTACTCGCTCTAATCCTGCTCCAGAACAATGTCATATTAGATCATAATTGAAGCATAAAAGTTTTTTTCTGAAAACAAAAAAAAAAGTAGTAACAAATACCAGGGGTCTTCCACAGGGGCTTCGGGACCCCTGGGGGTCCTTGGAGTTACTACCTAGTGTGATAAGAAGTGTACTTCTAAGGATTTCTTTGCTAAAATGTATTTTTTTACTGCTTTGGCTTTTATAGGGACCAAACTGTCAGAAAATGATGGGTGTCAGATTTTCCTGACCCCAGCCCCCTTTCTGGGGGGTCATCTATTTTAGGACCTCGCAGAACAGTATGTCAGCCAGTTAATGTCCAATTTTCATAATATTAGAGTTGTTTTGAAGGTTTTAAAATATTCTAAGTTCATATATTGCACTTTTGAAGCAGCCAGAATAACCTTTATGACTTTTGGTGGGGGTCTCTCCTCACCTGGGACCCCCGGAATGACCCCTGAGCCAATCTCAGTACAGTCCTTGCTCTGCTCCTGCTCCAGAACAGTGTCAAATTAGATCATAATTGAAGCATAAAAGCTTTTGTACCTGTACCTGGGCTCTGTAGCTAATACCTTCCACAGGGTCCGGGACCCCCAGGTGTCCTCAGCGTTACTACAGGGGGCCATCCAAATGGCTGTTTCAGTTTAGGCCCTATTCTTGCAAGAATAATATTAGAAACTGTTAGTTTTATGTATCCTGGGTTTATGTAGTGTACTTGATGGTTTATTAGTATTCTCAGTATTATTTACTAGTAAGATGCCTCAGGGTGCCAATTCTTTGCCATTTGGCCAGTGATGTATCGGACCTGTTACCCATATATGGAGACCCCTGGTACCCATATATGGAGATCCATGTACTGTATATGGAGATATGCTGTGAGAGCCCAAACATGCTTACTCAGTTATTTGTTATGTGAAAGTCCTATGATGTCCATGACAACTGACAACATACCCTTTTATGCCCATACATGGAGATCCCTGTCTGTAGAACCAGTCACACAGATATGGGCTGTCTTGGCCATCTGTCTTTGCCATATATGGATTCTGTTAGTGTGGTATGTGGCCAATGTGGCCTCCATATATGGGCATTCCCATATGAAGTCCTGTTAGATATGGGCTTAATATTGAAGACATCAGGGAACTTCATATATGGACCTTGTCATACATCTTGAATCTATGACCTCAGCATCAAAGGCTGGATTGGGGTATGTCCCTGTGACAAACTATTATCATGTCCACTAGGGGTACTTAATGTACATCAAGCAGCCTCACAGAAACAGGACATAGACTCCTGCCCTATGAGCCTCAGGGCTGGGCAGTGGGTTGCCTTTGGCCAAAGACAGAACTTAAAGTGGATTCCTGTTCATGACCTGTGTTGCACTCTTGCAGAAAAGAGCAAAGGGATGCTCTTCTTCCATGCCTTCATTGGCTGCGATGTTGTTTCAGCATTCCGCGGAAAGGGGAAGAAGTCTGCGTGGCAAACCTGGAATGTTTGTGATGAGGCTTCCGGTGTCTTCAGCAAACTCAGCCATTACTTACCCACCTGTAGTGGATGATGAAGACCTGAAAACCTTGGAGAAGTTTGTGGTCATGATGTACGACCGATCCAGCACAGCTGAAGGTGTCAATGATAAGAGGTTGGACTTGTTTGCTCGGAAGCAGAGGCCATACAAAGCCATTCCTCCAACGCAAGCAGCACTGAAGCAACATGTGAAGCGCGCTTCCTATCAAGCGGCCTGCATCTGGAGTCAGTCAACAGTATGTCAACCAGAAATGCAGACTCCTGACAACTGGGGCTGGACCAAGAAAGGAGATCTGTGGCAGATTGATTGGACTGAGCTCCCACCCATTGCAGAGAGTTGCCAGCAGCTGACCAAGTGTGGATGCAAGTTGGAATGCTGCAGTCGATGCAAATGCTACCGCTTTGGTCTGACCTGCACGGCACTGTGCAGCTGCAGGTGCGAGGTTTAGAAGCGTTGTAGTCTAGGCCTACTATACTATTGTACTATACTGCCTAGGCCCTAGATAGAAAAAAAAAAAAAAAAAAAAAGACAAAACAAAAAACTACCTCCTGCCTCGACGGGATCATCACCTTATCGTGGTGAGGCAGTTTGCGTGTCTCCATGACCCCCAGAGCTATGTCGGCAGGAGTCTTGTACTCCTGGCAGGGTTACCCAAGTCGAAAAGGTCGAAGAATAGAGAATAGACAAAGAGTGATCCCACGGCGCTATTATATCTACCATGCATTTTAGCCGCCCCCCCCCCCCCCCCCCCCCCCACACACACACACACACACATACACATACACACTATAAACCTCTAACAATACTAAGATATACACTACCACCCATTTTACCCGAGTCAGACATAACACAAACCTCTAATTTTGCAGAATATTAGGATTCCGGGACTGATATATGGTACAAGGAAGACAGTGAGTAAGTCCATGGGTCCAAATTTGGATTCTACATAGTGAAAAATGTATGATTTGACACCAAGATCATTCAAATAGGACAGGTCTATGGTATTTTATTGCGGAATGCAAGATTACTGTATATTCAATGGCGGCCATCTTGAAAAATGGCCGCCATCTTGAAATTTTATTTGGCCAGATGGTTTTATGAAAAGAGCAATCCCTAAGGAGTATGTGTGCCAATTTTGGTGCTTGTATCCGCAAGTGAACGATTGTTTCTGTTATCTGCCCGGCTATGAGTATTTAATATATGAACAGGATATTGCAAATTGCAACGTGGCAATTTTCAAATGTAATTTACAGACCACGACTCTCTCCTCTCACCATAACCTTCCACCCTCTCTCTTTCTTGCACACGTCCCCAAACCAATCCTTGCCTCTTACCCTTTTCCCACTCTTTTCTTTCTTTATCCCCTTCTTACTCTTTCTCGTACTCCTCTTCTCTCCCTGGTTCTCACTCAGACAACAGGCGTCCCATGCGAGCTGTGGAACCCCTCCGTTCAGATCCTCCCCTCCACCCCAAACCGGTGGTTCCTGAGCGGCCTGTGGGCCCCCTGCCCCCTAAACCTGTCATCGCTGCCAAGCCCTGCCTCCCCACCCCGGCTGCCCCTGGAGGAGGAGGCCCCCCGGCTCTCCAGACCACCGCGCCTCCCCTCCAGCATGCCTTCCATGCTTCCCAGCACCTCACCAGCTCCGCTCCTCGTACCACCTCCCCAGGGCTAGTCCAGCCATGGCTCCCCAACCTGGACAGGAGGCCAGGGGAGATGGAGGACTCCAAAACACAGACGCTGGTAATTCTACATTTATTACTGTAAAAGGAACATTCTTTCTTCACAAAATGTCTTCTTTTGGACAAAGTCAAGAAAATTAAGAAAGTCTGGTATGGACAATTAATAGTTTTGTTTGTTTGTTTGGTATTTGGATAATACCCACTCGGCCCACCTTTTGCTTTTCTGATCCTTCCCGTGGTTTCTATCTTTGCATTTCCCATCAAGGGTTTTTCCTTGTGAGTGTTCCCTTGCCTGAGTGAGGGTCTAAGCTGGTTTGTAATTTGTTATGCATTGTGGGCCTTTTCACTATTTTTCGTTGAATGTATCATCTTATGTTGAAAGAATTGCCCTCTCTGTGTAGAAATCCATGCCTTTACGCCACATCTCCAGTACTGCCTTTTGTATGCTTAGTTTAGTGTGTTATCAAGTACTGAAAATAGCCAACCTCCAAGCTTACAACACGTATTTTCACCAAAAGGCCCTTTTAGCAATGTCAGCCCTTGCCTCTCTAACATTCTCTGCACGTCCCTGTTTGTTTTCTTATCCGACACCTAGAATGGAAGCCATGAGGAGCATGTGGTCCAGGCAGCGGGGCAGAAAGACAGCCCTGGTCCAACCTCAGCTCCGTCCCCACGCAGAGACACCCCACCTGCCCCGTCACCACGGAGAGGCCCCAGTGCACAGGGCCGCTCTGAGAGAGCACAATCAGTCACTGATGGTAGGCGTGGTAGTCAGCTCAGAATAATGCTCTGGTTCAGGGGTTCCCCAAATTATGTTGTGGTTGTGGGGTCCCCAGGTGATTAGCTTAATGTCATTTCTTTTTTCTCACTCAATGGTAAACAAACCAACGCACAGTATAAGTGTATACAGGGTATCTGCACATTTATAAGGTGACAATTTAAGGACTTTCATGACCGTTTTAATACCAAACTGGCCAAACTGTCAAGTAAGCAAGAGGCGAACATCGTGAAAATAGCCGATTTACATGCTACATCTGCTATTTTCACAATATCTGTGGAACCGAGTCAAGTGCTTGTCAGGGTGGGGGACCCCAGTTCATATATGTTTATTTTGGGGGTCACGGCCTAAAAAAAAATGAGAACCTCTGCTCTGGTCCATAGTGTTGGCCAGTTCTCTCATGTATTTCTGCATTGACGGAGGTTTTCGTTGTCTACCGTCTAAACTGTAGTGAAAATAAAGAATATCATTTTGCTACTCAAGAAAAATGAGGGTAAACAAATGAACTGTTCTGCTGCCCTTGACGACGCTCACCGTCAGTGAAAGGGTTAATACCATGGCGCCGTTGACGGCGAGGACTGTCAATCTTACTGTATATACAGTAAAGATATTATTACTTACTGTACGTCGCTCCGGTCCCGCCCGCATCGGTAATGTCCGCGATTTGTTTACAACGCACGTCGGGCGTGCACGCGAAGTTAACGTCCTCCATAGTAAATCCATTGAGAGGCCCATAAAGAGACTTCATTTTCTCCAAAAGGGACATTCTTATACAAAGGATGGTCTCCACTCTCCATACTTGTACACAAAAGCTGGGCGCAGCCATGTTCTCTTCTGGGCTCACACTGTCATGTGACTAGATGACGTAATCGTTGCCGTCAAGTGATAATCCAAAAAAACTAAAACAACCCCCTTCCGGCCCTTCAAAATAATAGCGGAGGCCTATGGAGGAAACGGCGTGGCACCAAGGCACCAAGCAAACCTTCAGATTAAGAGGCAGTAGTTGTGTTAAGATGGAGAAACTTTATGTCGATTTGGCTTTATTCTACTCTAACAAGTAATCTGACCATGTTTGCAAATATATATTAAATATACATTTTATGTTACTGTATCTGGAAGGCTGTTAGAGGAATTGAACTGTGGAACCAGCCTCTATGAATCCTATTGAATCTGGTCTTGACCTCTGTGCAGTGCAAAGTTGAAACCTATATAGTGTTTAACCTTTGTGTGTAGTAATTCATTTGGAAGTTATTAATCTATGTGCATTTATTATGTGTCTGTATAACTCTATATTACACTATATTTGTGTGCGGAGAAGAATTGTCCTCCCACCTCATCGCTCTGTGTGCGTGTGTATGCTCCTCCAGAGAGTCTCCCTAAACCCCGCCCACGAATGAAACCCCTCCCACAACGGCGAGCAGTGTCAGTCCACGAAGACGCTCTTACAATGACTCAAGGTGAGGACAATATGTATGTATGTACAGTATGTGTGTATATGTATTTAGGTCATACATGGGCAACTGGCGGCCCGCAGGTTGATACATTATTGATTTCAGCTGTTACAATTCCAAACATGACCTGCTTTAATTACGTCAGTCTATATTAGTAGCTTAATGGCTAGTATAGGAGTATTAAAATGTCTTGTTTCATGTCCAATGTATTTGTATTTAAGTTCATGAAGTTAACATGAGTATATAACTAAATGCGTTTGAAATTAAATAAAAAATTACATTTTACATTCCAATTAAAAAATAACAAACAATTATTCAGGATTCCAATTCAAAAGAAGCAAAAATAGCCGATCTACAAGCTCAAAGCTCATCGCAGCGCGATGCGTTTTGAGCTTGTAGATCTGCTATTTTTGCTTCTTTTGTATAAGATACTAGAATGACAAAGTAGGACATAGCAATATGCAATGTGGCCCTCTGGAGTGAAGGTTCAAATATAGTGGCCCTCGCCATCATCAATGTTGCCCACCCCTGATTTAGGTCTACTGTATGTATGTATGTATGTATGTATGTATGTATGTACAAGTGAGTGAATGAGTTTGAGTCTACATGTTTAAGATCAGATGTCTGTGTAGACTCATAGAGCTATCTTTTTCCTTCTCTCTCCTCTGGTTCAGAGCTGAAGGCAGTGTTAGAGAGATCGCCACTCCGTCACCGTGGCAACAGAGGTGATCTGCCTACTTGCACTGAAGACACGCCCACAGGAGAGGACACAGTGGAGTTGAGAGACAGAGGTGAGGAGAGTGTCTGTCTGTCTCCAACTCAGCGATCCCCAACCTGTGGACCGTGAGGATATTGCAAGAGGGCCCCCAAATAATTGGCAAAAAGCAAAGATTTGAATGATGATATCTTACAATAAATGCAACAAGTCTCTGTGAGCGTGCGTGCGTGACTGCGTGTATGTATGTATGTACGTATGTAATTCGCGTATCTCGAGAACCGTTCGTCCCACCGGCTTCCGGAGGAACCGGCGCAAGTGCTGACTCATTGTGAAATCACTTCATAAAAGGCTCTGACATCATGTACGCCACATGAGTCAACAAAAAATCTCTGTGAGTGTGTATGTATGTATGTAATCCGCGTATCTCGAGAACCGTTCGTCCCACCGGTTTCAAATCGGCGACCCGACCCGATACGCGATTTCCTGGAACCGGCGCGAATTCTCCGTATGCGGAGCTGATGTCTGACATCAGGGTTTTCCGGAACCGTTACTGTGTCTGCAGAGATTTCCATATATGGGCCTAAAATGCGGAGTGCAGTGCCCGGTCTCGGCCCGACCCGATATGCGGTTTTCCGGAACGGGCGCGAAACGTTCGGAATCTCCGTATGCGGAGCTGATTGTTGACATCAGGCTGTTCCGGAGGAACCTGCGCAAGCGCTGACTCATTTTGACATCACTTCATAAAAGACTCTGACATCACGTACGCCACATGAGTCAACAAAAAATGTATGTATGTATGTATGTATGTAATCCGCGTATCTCTAGAAACGTTCGTCCCACCGGCTTCAAATTCGGCACGCGCGTTCCCTGCTGCAGCAGGTAGTGGGGACCCGACCCGATACGCGATTTTCCGGAAACCGGCGTGAAAGGTTCGGATTCTCCGTATGCAGAGCTGATGTCTGACAACAGGGATTTCCGGAACCGGCACTGTGTCTGCAAAGATCCCATATGGGCATAACATGGAAGCAGACAGACAGATACAGATATCTCCATATATGGGCATAAACAAATGGTCAAAACGGGTCCTATGACAACAGGCACAAGTGGAACCGGCACAAGCGCTGACTCATTGTGACATCACTTCTGCTGACTCATTCTGACATCACTCCTGTGCAAATAGATTCCTCCGCATTTTCACTTTGCACTCTAGGTCAAGTATGCAGAGCTGATGTCTGACATCAGGGTTTTCCGGAACCGGCACAAAAGGCTCTGACATCACGTACGCCACATGAGTCAATACAAACTTCAGCACGCGCGTTCCCCGCCGCAGCGACCCGATACGTGGTTCTTTCCGGAACCGCCACAAAGTTTCGGAATCTCCGCATACGGAGCTGATGTTTGACATCAGATCTCCATATACGGGCATAAAATGGACGCAGACAGACAGATATAGATATCTCTATATATATGGTCATAAATGGACCCAGGCAAAAAGATGGTCAAAGAAGGTCCTATGACAACAGGTATAATAGTTATAATAGAGCAATATTTCAAGTGGGCCTTGATCCTGCTCTAAATTAAATCTTTTTGTCTCTTTCAAATACCCAGCTGACAAAGCACAGCGGCAGAGCTCAAAGAAAGAGGAGGAGGAAGAGAGGGATAATAGGGAAGAGAATAAGATGGAGAAAAGGAGGACAGGTCATGGACTAACAACAGTCAATGAAGCAGCTCCAGCAGCTGTTGAGACGCCCAGCTTAGAGGCTGCGGAGCCAGACGCCGCCTCAGCCATCCCCCCTCCCGCCCCCCTGTCACTTAGGCCAGCATCGGCAGCGCTGGCCTCCGAAAAAGTCCAGTCACCCCAAGAGAAGTCCCCAGCGCCAAGCACAACCACGACCCTGTCTCACGCCGTAGACAAACCCCACGTGACACCGTCCCAAGAAAAGAGCCCAAGCACAACCCCAGCCACGGCAGACGTCGGAGAAAGCACACAGGAGGAGAGGGGAGAGACAGTCTCAAGACAGCACACAGAGAAGGCAGAACCACCAGACCAAAGAACTGAAACCCTCCTCTTCAAATGACACACAATAGGCTATCCTAAGGAGAGAGACCTAGGAGGGAGGCAAAGGAGGGACCATCAGTGACATCGGCCAAATCAAAGCCTGGGACTGTACAAAAACTGCGTGTTGGCATGTTTTGCTCGCTTTGTATGAAAAAAAAAAACATTAGTCAGATGTTTGAGAATTATTCACTGCGCACTTCATCAAAAAGGATGAATAATTTTCAATGTGTTAAGCGTGTGTTTATTGACCAAACAGCACGTGATGTGACAAAGGTGCACTAACAACATGTTGAAACATCACAGCTTGTCATTAATACATTATGGGGGTTATTCATGAAACACAATGGTAATTAAGTTCTGTCATGAGTAATCTGTGACACCGTAAACAATGAATAAGAAATGGTTAATAAATGTACCTTGACAGTGATCGCTGTGTAGGAATAACGTTACCATCGCCCTGTTCTGGAGTATTGTTCAGATGACAGTGAAATTCATATGCTGATTGAGCATTGCATATTTAATGCACTATTGGTGTTCCACACCTGTGTAGATGTTCCATGGACATTGGACAATTCTCAATTTTTTCAAGTGTCAAGACACAGTTCTTGTCAGCATTGTGTTTTAAAAGGGGAAGTTGTGAAATATGTGTTCCTAAAGAAACCGATGATTCCCTGGCCTGCCTTGTGATACCCTTTTAATGTGATTTCTTGAAACATCAGTAAGACTGAAAGAACATTTCCAGGCCATGATGTACAGTACGATTATGAATCACTGTGGCAATGTGCCAAAGGGCAAATGAGGCAGTTGCACTGAAAACGCCAACACGGAAACAAGTAAAACAAGAGCCAGTCATTAATATTTATGAATGAATTCGTAATCATGTGACGGTCTCAAGCCCTTCGTGATGAACCCTGCCAGTAATTCTTGAGACCTTGTGTTGAAAACAGGGACGTGCTGGGCCCCTGATTCAGCCTGGGAAAAAGAGTTGGAGAGGCCCTCATTGCGCGCTATAGAGAGAGCTCTCTCTCTATAGCGCTGCTGCTACTCAAAGATTTGCCATTTCAGATCATGACAAGTGACAAGCCAGTGGGCCAATTACATGAATTAGGCCTATATTTTGTTGTTGTCGGGTGGAAAACTTGTACTTGTATGTATTTATCATTAAAAAAATGATTTAAACTAGTGAAAAGAGCCGATCTACAAGCACACAACGCCTCGCACCGCAAGGTGTTGTGTGCTTGTAGATCTGCTGTTTTCACTACTTTTGTGCAAACCGTTTAATTTTTACTTTTGTGCAAACAGTTTAATTTTTTCCTAATGGCCCGGCCTGGACCGGCCGAGAATGAACCGGCCGTTCGGGAGTTGTCCCGCTTTTCCCAATGGCCAGCATGTCCCTGGTTGAAAACGCACAGAGATGTTGTTGAAAATGACAGGTTCTTTGTCAGAGAGTATCATCTATTCTGTACACCCCAGTTTTGTGTCCCCGTGATGTCGACGACCAGACTTTCCTCCTCTTTCTGGGTGAGAGTTTATTTTCTACTGTCATGTCTATCTTTGCACGCCAGCCAGAATATGTACAAATACATACATAAAGGTAACAAAAAAACTGATATTATGAGCAAAATGTTTTAAAAGAGAGTATAAATCCATATACTTGTTAATAATTATTAAAAAATGATTGAGATGTGTAAAGTTTTGTGGTCTTGGGGTTTTGGTTCTGTGTGTGGGTATAATAGTTCAACTCATAGCATACAGCAGGGGCGTCACAAGGGGGGGGGGGGGGGGAGTGGGACTGAGTTACTAGGGCCCAAGGTGGAGGGGCCTGGAATTATTTTATACTTTAGCTATTGAAAAAATAGCAGATATCTCTGTAGGTCACGCCTGACACTATGGTTCCCCTGACACTGTGACATCACAGCTGTGGCTGGTCAGGGGAACCACTCTTAACCGAATGGGTTTGACACTCTGACATCACGCTCTGGCTTCACTGTGATGGCACACTAACGGAATCCCTTTCATGCCCATATATGGAGTTCCCTGATGTCATCAATATTAAGCCCAGATGAGTCATCATCACTTTTCACAGTTTTGTTGGTCCGTTTTCTAGCCCAAGGAATGTTTTTCGTGCAAAACAAATGCTTGCAATGGATTCAGAATCATGAAAACCCCCCAGTTTGACCCCTCACATGCTACTTAAAGCAGATTTTCTTTTTTTGGGGGGGCGGTGGTAAACCGCTCCTATACGTGGCTGTGCGTGTGTCCGTAGCCTTTTTCCTCAGCGTTTTGCCATAGCAAAATGTGTGTACGTAGCATCATGTTTGTCTAGTGATGTCATATGTCGTATGTCTGTCGCTTTTTTCCTCAGTGTTTTGCCATAGCAAAACGTGTGTGTGTAGCATAGCCTGTACATCCTAGACTCAAATCCTAGTCTGAAGACGTTATGCAAGCACGACCACCGCTCTCTTCACATTGGGTGTGTTTTTTTAATATATATATATATATATATATATATATATATATATATATATTTTGTTTTTGTTTTCCTGTGTAGGGGAGTCAATGGGACAGTGAATATGTATATGGCCATTTTGCGATGTTTTCGGCAGAGCAGGCGGTGAGAGGTCCACACATTCTGTGGACCTTAATGACCAAACTAATAGATAAAACAGAAATAAAAAGTGTGGCAGAACATCACAGGTCCTCTCCCATTTTGAGGGACTGGGTCCCCGGCTAAAAAGCCTACTTTTGCCTTTTTTTTCTCTATTTACTTTTTTTACCATGGTGTTTGGTATTGATTAGCAAACATTAGTTACTGATGAACATGGAGAAAAGGAAGAGAAAACAAAGTATTGTTCATGGTGAAATCCTTTGGTAAAGGATGTTTGAAACAGGGACATTTTAGTGTTTTAGAGAAGTCTGGCCTACATGTAGCAGCAGAGCCTTTCTATGTGAGTAGACATGCACAATAGCAGCACCCTGACTCTGTCTGACAAGGTTGCTTTGACCTGAATGGAATGGAGTCTATCAGTATCATTGGCAACACCTGTAGGCTACAGGATGTAATATTACCCTACTATTTATGTAAACTAGCGCAGGCCCATATTTGTGTGTGTGTGTGTGTGTGTGTGTGTGCGCGCGTGCGTGTGTGTGTGTGTGTGTGTAGTTGTGTTGGTGTGTTACTGTTGTGGCTGTGTACTGTAGTTTGTCTTTTTTAACATTTGAGCAAGAGAGAGAGTGAGAGAGAGAGATGCATTTGTATGTAGTTGTGGTTATATTGTGTTGGTGTTGTGGTGTTGTGGAGTGTGGAGTTGTTGTCGTGTAGTTGTGTTTTGTGGTGGTGTTGTCTTTTGTAGACATGAGGACTCGGGGCACTCCTATGTTGACTTAATGCAGAGGTGTGGCTTTGTGCAAGTAGCACTTTAGATATTTCAGGATAAGTGGGTCAGACTACTAGGTGAGATCATGTAGATATGGATGGTAAATGGTTTTCAGGCACCAATGTGTCACAATCTCATGGTACATCTTTATTCATAATGAAAATAGTCTACAACATGAGTATATGAGGTATAATCTTCCTCCACTCTTTAATTTAAATAATTTAAATAAACAACAACTTAATTTATGGTTTAATAGTAGAAACAGGGATATGCAGTTATGTAATTTAGATAGCTCAAGACAAGATATACAAGTTTTGCTCACAATACGAGTTTTGCTCCTTTGAGTAATTATTATGGAATGGTAGTTTTATGGATCAAAGTGCAGAGAAATGTAAACACACAGTCACAGTGAGAGAGAGAGAGAGAGAGAGAGAGAGAGGAAGGACTTTGATGCAATGTCCTACAACGTAATCTCTACAACACTGCCAAACTTGTAACACTACAAGTTGTGACACACATAACGAGGCATCAGTCATAATATCCACTCATTGTGTGCACACCCGCACACGCATGCACACACGCACGCACACACACACACACACACACACACACACTCTCTCTCTGATCATGTCCATTAACTTAGGAGGAAGCATTTTGGTGACTGGTACCAACAGAGGCATCGGTTTGGAGCTGGTGAGACAGCTCATTCAGGTTACAAGCCACAGGGATCACATCTATGCTTGCTGCAGAGAGCCTGAGGGACCTAGAGCTGAGGTAAGACAAGCTCTCCTACTAACATGCATTGGTTTATTCCTCACTTGTTTTGTTCTTCTTACTGCGCTCCTAGGAGTGCAGATCTCCGTCAGGTCATGTTGCTTACCCTGGGCTGTGTCAGTTGTGGGGTCTTAAGTACTAGCAGTTCTCTGAGTGTGACAGTTCTGTGAGTGTGAGCTGGTATGGTAGTTATTGTAAAGTAACTTTTCTAGTACTCTCCGGTAAGACAACTTACTGTAGTAATATTGAAACGAGATGTAGTTGTGCTCACATACCTTGTGTAAGTCTTGGGGTGCAGCCATCAGGACAGGAGGAAACTGCGGGGGGAATAGTTTGTACGACACACATGGTACACATTTGTGGCTCCCTATGGGCATTCGTTTTTTGGAGGTGGGCTCTACAGAGGCCCCTCAACATGAGATTCCAATTTGGAGATGATTGGATGTTGCGTTATATGCCGTTTTCGTAAGAAATAGGCCCTGACCACAACGTTGTGAATGTAATGACAAGCAAATGATAGGGGTATTTATGTAACAAACATGCCTATATGGGGAATAATTATTGTATGACCTAAGGTTCAAGTTAGTTTCAAGTTATACCCATGAGGCCGATTTGAAAGATTTGGGGTGGAGGTTCTGGTAGTGTGCGTTCAAAGTTTCACAAGGATATATCCTGCCATTCAAGTCTGGCGGGGGAGCGCTTCGCTGTTACTTCGTGTCATCTTTTCGACACCCAACCCAAACCCTTACCCTAACCTCCGTGGGGTGAGTCGCTAACCCTCCCTTTGTCGAAATGACGGTCGTTCGAAAGAGAGAGATTTTCCCGGCAGACATAATAAGACTAGAAATACAGTGAGAACACACCTACATTCTACATACACAAAAGAGCTGGAGCAGCAAATAACCTTATCAGCAGTGAAGTGAAACTGTACTTTTTTCTATTGCAAACTTCTAATAAATTCTTCAATCTTCAATCAAGTATGTCACAGGCTCTCTTTTCACTTAGATTAGGGTTAGCAAACCCTGTTGTTTGTTTATAAAGCACTTAACAACCTGACACCTACAGATATTATACTCCATTTTCTCATAGATGTTACCAAAGCAAAAACACTGGCGACTAATCTTAAGAAGTTGATGTCCTGTATTTTTATGTCAGACTATCTTTATTTTGTAGAATACAATATTTTTTAATTAATTCAGGTCTTCTTGGAAACAACAGGTGAGACGAGAAGGTGCCTGCACACCTTCTCTGTTTTTTTTGATTGATTGATTATTTTATTAGACAAAAATGGAGAACAGTACAAGTATAGTCAATACAATTGAAATGTAGTACAGTACAAGTAGTTAAACACCCTGCCTAAATAAGACTTTTTATGGTCTTTTCTTTTCTTTTTTTTTACGTTGGAAGCCCTCTGTATTTAATTCATGGACATAATAAATAGCAAAGGAGAAATTGAAAAATATTTACTGTATATATTATAGCACCGCTGTAGTTCTAAAGTAAAGATCTCATGGCCATTAGTGGTTGAAACGAAAGTAAAGTTGTCAAGCTCACTGGGATCCCAGGCAATAAAAACGTGTTAACCAGTTTGAAAATGTTTGACTTAGGTTTATGCAGTGAGTACACAGTCCACTCCTAACATTATGAATTCTCCCTTTGTTTTTTTTTACTCGGTCAGATTGTCTCATGTCTTCTTTCTCTTCCTCTTGGTGTTCAAATGGGGGCCCGGTGGACCACCACCCCCTCACTATTGACTCAGACATCACAACCCTGCACTATCATGACTCAGACATAACATAACCATCTATAGAATTCGCTATGACTCTGACATACAGTAACCATATAAGAGTTCCAACTTCAGCTATACCCAAATATGTAGCAACTGCAATAAATTGGAACACATCATCATCTGCCCCAGCTCCCTCTCCCGCCCTACCCAAGACACCCTCCTCCCATGTCCGCCACCTGGGCATCGTTCTCGACCCCACCCTTTCATTCCTCACCGATGTAACCAAAAACTACCTTCTTCCATCTCAAGAACATGCATTCTCTGAAACACTTATCCATGCTTTCATCACATCCCGGCCTGACTATTAAAAAACTCATTTCGTGCTCCTGAAATTAACGGATTAAAATGTCCAGCGTGCCTCCTGCAGGCTGCATCCACGACCGTTGTCTTATTTTGAAGGCCAGAAGTCCATAGCGTAAACACTTCCGGTTTGACGTCATCGCGTCATTCACAGGAAGCGGTCATCGTCCACATGGTGTTGTGTAATGGCCGATCTGTGCTTTTCAACATGTGTTATATAAGCGGGAATCTACTGCCATCCTCGCTTTGAAAGTGTTGTTTGGAGATAATGGACATTAAAGATGAGATTCCCCGTCTGCCTCAATGTTATGGGATTACTATTTTGTGCTCGTGGATCCGTGATGATGATAAATCGGCGAGGGAGATCGTCTCGGAACCTTCCGCGCATGTACCCGGTAGGATAACCGCCGTTACAGTAATATATTACTTTTCGCGAGTATACTCGGGATCGGCACCATGATACTCGAGTATTTTTCACGAGTATTCTCGGGAACGGCTCCGTATGAGTTAAGTCCAAAATGCTTAGAATCTTTTTGGTATAATTCATACAAGATGTGCTATTGTGGGATAAGCCAAGCTACCCCTATTTCTTTTTATATTTATTTGTTGCTTATTTCATTCTCAATTCTAATTCATTCATTGATATTCCAGTTCATACAGTTAAAAAGATAAAGATAAAAAGTCATGCATAAGTGTATTTTATTTTGTCATTGTTCTATCTAATGCACTGGCGGAACAAGTCAGAACAGGGCCCGTAAGCAAGCCACAATGATCGGGCCCCTGCGCCCGCCTGCCCCACCTAGAAGCGGAGCACGCAAAGTGCGTCCAAATCCTAATAAACTAAAGATGATGAGATCCATGTAATCTGACCATAGCTGACGGTCGGGCCCCCGCGGTCCGCGGGCCCGTAAGCATTCGCTTACTCAGCTTATTCGGACGCTCCGCCCCTGATCTAATGTATGTCATTTAAAACTATAATAGTCACTGTGTTTCATCCCTGCCAAGACGTCACATACAGAGCAATAGCTCCTTTGCACACTCACTCCAGTGAGTGCAACAGGTTTCTGTCAGTCAGTGAAGAAGTCTTACATCCTGTCCTTCTGTAAGAGAGTGCAGACTGGACAGAAGCAACATGTGTCTGTCTCACTCATGTTTGTGTGTTTGTAACTGTCATTGCAGTGTGTCCAGTAAACTGAGCATGAACCACACAGATATGGACTCATCGTTTAATTGAAGTGTGTAACACTATCAATTAAAAGGTCATATTCAAAGCAACACAGATGGCGTTGTGTTTCGGTTGACCAAGAGATTCCATCTAACTATGGGGAAATCTTGCTCTTTCGAACGACCGTCATTTTGACAAAGGAGCGTCGGGAGGGTTAGCGACTCACCCCAATAAGGGTGCTGAGTGATGTTTCAGTTGAGTCGCAAGTTTATTACACATAGAGAATACAGTATTGCATACATGATGTGACCAGAAGATATGAGACAAGGACAAGAACAGAATGAATAGGGATAGAAGAACAAGCATCTCGCATCATTGACCACAGACGTCAGTCTATCTGATAAAGCAGTTGATTGTCAAGGTTGCTGACACAGATGAGTGATTCGACACATGCATACTGGGTCAAGCAGATATAAAGGTGATAATTCATATCAGTTGTGTCTTAAATGACAGGTTTTGTATGTTCTGTAACTAGCCCTGAAACATGACGGTCGTTGATAATCTGATGTGTTTCAGGGCTAGTTCTTTAACAATGCCTTTGAATCTTGTTTGTCCATTGTGAAACTTTTCCAGCGATGGGATGAACTTTGGGGCAACCAATCAGAGCAGCATTTGGAGGCGAATCATTTAAAAATGTTCACAATTTATTTGTTTTTCCAAAAATAGCCAAAATAGCAGATGTATAGGCTTATATACATCAGCAGCCAACTGTAAATGTGATGTCCTCTTAGGGTCGATCCATACCGTTATAAGGAGCCTAACTAATTTCGGTTCGGCAGTAGGAGAAAAAAGAGAAAAGAAGAACTTAAACACAACTTTGCTAATTGCTAGTGTTCCGTGTTGATATGTTTTTTTTTTCCACGACGAGTTGTGTGACTGCGTGATGACTTGCATGCAGCAAGGGAGGCGGCACGTCTATAATGTGAGCTTGTAGATTAAATGTTTTTGACAGAGCTCGAGCCGAGCGTTTGTGAGTGTGAATGAGAGAGAGAGAAGAGACCCCGCTGGTGCTGCTGCCTGCTGGAGCTGCTACTCACTGGACCTCCAGTCATTCAGTGTGCAGCGCGAGGGCAAGTCAGATATGTATATCCGCCCTGCAACGCTCATTCATCGGCCACAAACGTCGTCATGCCACGGACGGACCTCCAATATTTACAAGCGACTTGGGCACTAGCCGTTAAGAAAGTATGGATGAACTCCCCCCGAACCTAAATAATTTCGGGTCGGGGCGTCCTCCCGAACTGAAATTAGTTAGGCTCCTTATAACGGTATGAAACGACCCTTATCTTGGCTAATGATGAATAATCTACCATGGCCGCTGTGTGCACTTTTCCCACTGAAGTTTCAACTCTGGCACTCTTTTCCCATCAGGCCCTGAGAGAGCTGGTTAACAAGAATCCTGAACGGATCACTGTCATCAAACTAGGTAAATGGAGCACACCTTTGTACACCTTGCACTGTTTTATTATCTATTCTGCTTATAAAACATCACCTTTCATCTATCTATAAATGCGACAAATCTCTGTCTGTTTGTTTGTAATCCGCGTATCTCGAGAACCGTTCGTCCCACCGGCTTCAGATTCGGCACGCGCGTTCCCCGCCGCCGCGCGGAGTGCAGTGCCGGGCCTCGACCCGACCCGACTCGCGGTTTTCCGAAACCGGCGCGAAACGTTCGGAATCTCCTTATGCGGGGTTGATTGTTGACATCAGGCTGTTTCTGAGGAAATCGGCGAAAGCTCTGACTCATTGTGACATCACTTCATAAAAGGCTCTGATATCACGTACGCCACATGAGTCAACAAAAAATCTCTGTGAGTGTGTATGTATGTAGGTAATCCACGTATCTCGAGAACCGTTCGTCCCACGGGCACGCGCGTTCTCCATGCGGGGTTGATTGTTGACATCAGGCTGTTTCTGAGGAAATCGGCGAAAGCTCTGACTCATTGTGACATCACTTCATAAAAGGCTCTGACATCACGTACGCCACATGAGTCAACAAAAAATCTCTGTGAGTGTGTATGTATGTAGGTAATCCACGTATCTCGAGAACCGTTCGTCCCACGGGCACGCGCGTTCTCCATATGGGCATAAAATGAATGCCCCCATATGAGAACCGTTCGTCCCACGGGCACGCGCGTTCCGTCCCACGGGCACGCGCGTTCTCCATATATGGGCATAAAATGAATGCCCCCATATATGGGCATAAAATGGATAAAGGGACACAGACAGACAGATTCAGAGATCTCCGAGAACCGTTCGTCCCACGGGCACGCGCGTTCCGTCCCACGGGCACGCGCGTTCTCCATATATGGGCATAAAATGAATGCCCCCATATATGGGCATAAAATGGATAAAGGGACACAGACAGACAGATTCAGAGATCTCCATATATGGGCGTGAAATGGACGCAAATAGACAGATATCTCCATATATGGGCATATATGGGCAGACGTACGCCACATGAGTCAACAAAAAATCTCTGTGAGTGTGTATGTATGTAGGTAATCCGCGTATCTCGAGAACCGTTCGTCCCACAGGCACGCGCGTTCTCCATATATGGGCATAAAATGAATGCCCCCATATGAGAACCGTTCGTCCCACGGGCACGCGCGTTCTCCATATATGGGCATAAAATGAATGCCCCCATATATGGGCATAAAATGGATAAAGGGACACAGACAGACAGATTCAGAGATCTCATACGGCATAAAGGGACACAGACAGACACACAGACAGACGGATACAGAGATCTCCATAAATGGGCATAAAATGGACGCAAATGGCATATATGGGCATAAAATTTACGCAGAATCACAAAGATCTCCATATACGGGCATAAAGGGACACAGACAGACAGATTCAGAGATCTCCATATATGGGCGTGAAATGGACGCAAATAGACAGATATCTCCATATATGGGCATATATGGGCATAAAATGGACCCAGAACTATATCTGCAGTGATCTCCATATATGGACATAAAATGGACGCTGACAGACAGACAGATAACAGATATCTCCATATATGGGCATAAATGGACACAGGCAAACAGATGGTCAAAACGGGTCCTATGACAACAGGTATAATGGGGTTTGCATTAAAGGGCGGGGCATTCATTCCCTATTTACGTTGTTCCGAGTTGGCCAGGTCGCCGACTAGACGCTGGGCCGCCCGAGCTTCTAGTTGATTCAACAATTAAACATTACTTTAAAGGTGTGTGTGTGTGTGTGTGTGTGTGTGTGTGTGTGTGTGTGTGTGTGTGTGTGTGTGCGTGTGCGTGTGCGCGTGCGTGCGTGCAATTGCATTAACCACAGACACTACAGACGAATCCAGCATTTCAGCTGCTATTCAAGCACTCGGTGATAGGGTTGCGACCTGTGGTTTGAATCTCCTCATTAACAATGCAGCCATTAACAAACCGGAGAGACCAGCACTGTTATCTGGTACGGGAGAATGTCACATGATGGAGGTGTATCAGGCCAATGTGGTCGGACCATTTCTCTTGGCGAAGGTTTGTGATTTATTTGTCTTTTTTCTTATTATAGCAGGTGTTGCTAATGCTATTACATCCCTGGTTTACTTCTGGCAAAACATAAATCTGTAATTGCTATATGTTTTATGAGTATGAATACTGTACACACCAAGTGGTACTACTCATCCACTCTGCTCTGGAGAGAGAAACATGCAGCCTTTAATCTTGCTTATGTGACCACAATGTTGACTCTGGAAAAGATGATCATAGTTTGTTAATACTGTTACCAATAGCATGTACAGCATGTGTGTTTAGCCAAGGTGTAACCACACAGAAACAAAAGAAAAATATTAACCCCGATCCAAACCAATATGCCCATATTGAGCACTTAGTCCTACTGATGCCATCAAGGATCTTCATATATGGGCATATAAGGGAAAAGAACTGACAGATACAGAGATCTCCTGCTAAACCACTATGACACTTTAAAGAACTCAGCTCGCCATGGGCTATTGCTTCAGGACAATAGAGAATGGATTACCGCCATGCATGGATCGCCCCGCTGGTTGGATCGCTCCACTGGTTAGATCAGTTAAATCATTCACCCAGAGGAGAGCACAGCGGTTTAAGGTTACAAAGTTACAGAGAAGTGTGAAAAGAAGGAAAGAAAAAAAAAACATTGAAGACTCTAGCAAAAGCACTCATTCATCCCCACTTTGACTATGGAGTCCACGTATGGTACCGCCTCAAAGGCCTCAAAGGCCATAAAAACAAGGCTCCAAACAGCCCAAAACAAACAAATTAGGCTTCTGCTTAACCTTCCATATCGGGCTCACCTTACCGCTAATCACTTTCTAACCGTGGGGTGGCTCAAAGTAGCTGACAGACTCAGAGTACAGCATCTTGCAAAGGGCCTCGTGTACAAGATACACTACACCACTAAGATAGCCATGTACCTGACAAAATACTTCCAAAACATCAAGGATGTTCACAATTACAACATCTGTGGCAGCTCATCAGATCAGTCCAACCCAGGTTTGGCTAAAAAAAGGGTCAAATGCGTCTATGCTGCTAAAATGTGGAACACCATACCGAAGGCCTTAAAGGAAAAGCCACTTTTAAATAACCTTTTCGACTGCAGCTTTAGCGCCACACCACACCACACTACACTACACCACATACAAATATCTACATATTCCATTACACAAAAGTACCCCTATCGGTAAGAAACAAATTGACCGTTGTAACTCTTGTATTATAACTATTGTATTATAATACAATACAAATTTGTATTACAACTATCCTAATTATAATACACTATAATGGATTATAACTGTGATTATAATACACTATAAAGTATTAATGTATTACTATGATAACTATAATACACTATAATAGATTATAATAGTGGTTATAACACAATACAATTTATTATCATGTATTATACTTACAACTATATCCTGGTGGTCTAAATGAGTGGATACTTTTTAGCACCACGTTTAGTACCACTTTAACACCACTCTACCCAGGTCCTTGTAGTGGAAAAACTGGCACAAGTGGGCGGTGTGGAGTGGTGTGGTGGGCCATGTCAGTGGAAAAGGGGAAGGCGGCTGATACTCGAAACTGGTAAAAGAAAACGAAGCCTATCCTTACCTCCCCTTGACCTTTTTATTGTAAATACCATTTATTTTGCATTGTGTTTTACGACTGATGTGTGATGATATCTTCTGCATAGTACGAGTTAAAATAAGGACCTCAATTGAAACAAGCCATAAGCTTTTTTGGTTGTATCCTTTTAGTTAACCTTGTACCAGTGAACTGTACTGTCATGAAACTGTACCTTTTCAGGTACTACTTGCAATTGAAGATGAGCTCTCACAAATGGGAAGTATAGTCTATCCAACCACAGTGATATATGCCACAGCCAAGACCACTAACTGAGCAAAAAAAGCTGACACATCTTCAGATCAGAAAAATTCAACATAACAAACACAGCCAGAACAAATTGTACTTGCTCCTAAGCTCGATGGAGAACAAATGGCACTCTCCGAAGCCGTCTATCAGGCAAAACCTTAAACTTCAAGGTGATGCAGTTAAGATTTCTGCAGAGCATGGCATTGTGCTGTGTGTGGGCAGCACAGGCTTGACGGCACAGAACCTGTATGTAGTGTAGCTCTATTGGTTCAAAACAGGACAGTGGGACCCTGGTCGGTAATGCTCTATGGGCCTCATGGCTCGGCAAGGCAAGGCTGTCAGTCATTGTCTGTCTTTCTCACTCTATAGAGTCTTCTTCCTCACCTCAAGAGAGCAGCAGAGAAAACGTCCCTAAACCACCAAGGTCAAGGTCAGTAGAAGGCGAAGCCAATAGCTATTCTTTTGTCATGTCCTTTATCACCATTATTGTTTTTATATCCTGGTGTGTCACAGATTTCATCATCATTCATAATATTCCCCATCTTTGCCTACCTATACACCATCCTCCCTCTGTCGTTCTCTCTCTCTCTCTGTCATAGGTGGCGATATGTCTTGTAGGAGATCAGCCATCATCAATATTTCCTCTGTGTTCGGTTCCATAGAGAAATGTCCAGAGACCTTCCACAGCGCACCGATGTACCCATACAGGACCAGCAAGGTAAGATAACCGCAAAATATAAATATAAACCATACATCTTGAATAATGTAGGTTATACACTGAAGAAGGTAAAGAAAAAAAATGGATGGAAGTTCAAGGTTAAATAAGGTGTTTATTCAGTAATAGTGGTCTCCTCTCTCCAGCTCTTTAGTAAACAGAAAATACAGGACAAAACAAGTGAAAATGGAAGTGAAAACTAAAGTTATAGACAAAATTGTAACCGGTCTGGAACACTATAAAACAGAAGCTGATAATAATCTTTGAGGGGTTCTCCCTCCTGATTGGTTATATAATTGGTATCCCGACCTCCCGATTTTCTCTTTAAGAACTGGGGCATATCACATTTGTATCTGTCTAAATATTAGTAAAGGACACAGAAGATAGAAGTAAACTCCTGATAGAAGCTCTTTAACACCATCTGCTGGTAGCTGTTGTGACACTACACACTATGTCAAGAAAGTCCTGTGAAATGTATTTTATAGGATGTTTTATTTTATTTTATATATATATAACTTTAATTTGGCGAATGTCTGTCTGTCTGACCATCTGCATGCTGACATCACTGATACAACACAGTTTGCCGCCATGGTAACCGTCTGTCTGCATGCTGACTGTCTAGACTACAGTACTCTGACGTCTAAAGCATTAGCATGTGTGCACTGTATTGTACTGGGCAGCAGATGTGGGCAAAGATAGTTAAAGTGTAATGTTTTTGTTCAAGTTAAAGCTCTATTCTGAGGGTAATAATAGCGAGTAACAGGCATCTCTCCAGGTCTGTCAGAGATTATATTTCCGAGTCGGATAGCAATTGTATCCAACCAGGAGGGAAAAACAAATAATTTATCAGCTTCAAGTTTATAGTGTTCCAGGTCCCAATTTTGTCTGTTATTGTTTTTGTTTCATCACACCAATTTCACTTGTTTATCCTTTGAGTTCTCTCTCTGATTGGATTTGTTATCCCTACCTGAAATTGTATCAGAATCTAGAGCTATTTAATTTTAACCTATACCCTCTTTAAAAGGGTGAACTCTACGTAAATGGCCCTTTATACTCTGATGTCATAGTACTGACTTCACAGACTGGCCTGGACACGGAACACCATGTATGGGCTGCCGCCATAAAGATCTGCCCAACGGGCACTCCAACATTACTTCTGAGACTCCTACAGTACATTCAATCCCTCAGATACTGTGCACACCCCTGAGCCAAATTTGCATTTATCTCCCACTAAGCAATTTGGTGTAGGGTGACCAGACGTCCCGGTTTACCCGGGACAGTCCCGTTTTCAAGCTGCGTGTCCCGGTGTCCCGACAAATATCTCTAAAACACTAATATGTCCCGGTTTTCAACATTCACTGCAAAATTGTCCCAGTTTTCGCCAGAATAAAAATAATAGTAGCTGTTTTCAGTGGTTGCATAGACATTTATCATGTTCTTTTCATGCTCACCTAACCAAACATGCTCACCTAACCAATCAGAAAACATGAACAAATTCATTGCGTGTCTGAATTCAACACTGAGCCTGTTTGTCAATCACTCACTGCCTGTTTGCAACCCTGCGGTGCGTGTGTGCACGTGGACGAACGTTAGAGAATGGGCACGCGCGTGCGCGGTACGTGCGCATTGCTTTTAGGGTCCCGGTTTTAGGCGACAGTGTTTCGCGTCCCGGTTTGAGTGGCTGAAAATATGGTCACCCTAATTTGGTGGTTAGAACACGTTCATATGACGTCTTCGCCCTAACCAGACGTATAGCTAGATCCGGTCTGTGACGAGTTTAGAATTTAAAGTTTAAATGATGGTTATACATAACCGCCATTTAAACGCCTTTAGCGGCCCCTAGCGGCCGCCGAAAGTAGTGAAAATGTAGTGAAATTGATGGCAGCCAGCAAGGTTTAAAATCATTATTCCTTCGTTCTGAGCGCCGTCTGCTACTCGAACCACCGCAGCTGAACGTATTTGTAATGATTTCTTACACTGCTCTTATTTGACACTGGAAGTCGCCGGGGTTCGAACTCCAGACCTTCTACTTATGAAACCTGTGCCCTACCCCTAGACCACGGCACAGCTTGTTACTTGTGGGTATTCCAGCAGCTATTAGTAGTTGACATATCCCTCCCGCTGTTCGTTTGAGGTCGGTGCATTTGTTTGACAACACAAACTACTTTATATTGATGCATAGCTATAAAACGATTGTATTTAATGAATCATTATCGTATGGTGGGGGTGGGAGACATGCAGTCTTGTGTGTTTGTGGCTGTTGGTGTCAGAATGAATTATGTAACTCAGAGAAGTAATAGTATGCTGTCATGAGCAGCGTACCACGGCATTATGCAATTATTTATTACACTTTTAGAATGTTTCAAAGGTATTGACCAGCACGTCTTTTAGACGTGCAATGGCCAGAAACTGCTCAGTGGATGCAATCAACTATTAAGGTAGAACCGGGAGATACTGTTAGCATCCGATAATGAACAACTTGATAAAAATGTATTTAAAAAAAAAGATGGTCTAACACACGTTTGTCCTGAAACGGTAATATATCGTTACATGGCTAGCGTTCAGATGACGGCTACAACTCAACTCGACTATATAGTGAAATTGGCTCTTAATATTACTTTAGTCCAATATTTGAAAACCAGGTGTGGATATTAAAGCTGTTTTTTTAATCAACAAGTATGGAATAATGGATTAAATGTAATCAGCTACAATCGGTCTATAGACAGACTGACGATAGACGGTTCAAATGAGGGCTAAACATAACCATTGGGCTAAATGACGGCTAGTGTTTACTGGGCTGTTCATGTAAATGATGTTAATGATGATAACAAGATGTTGTCTCAAGGTCGACTTCAGCCGGTGCAACTCACGCCATGGAGAAATCAGTTGAGACATTTTTGAATCAATATAACTTAACTACAGGATGTTATTACCAGATAGCAAACTAGCATTTCACATCAAAGTAATTGTAACAAGAACATTTTTCACCATACTGTACATAATTTCTATGAGGTGTCCTAAGGAATCCTAGTTTCTGAAATATGTTTAATTGGCATCGATCCATTTATCAATCCAATACCAATTACCGTATTGTCAAAAGTCCATATAAATTCATGGTGAGTCCAATTTCAATTCCTGAGATTTCAACTGACTTACAAATATATGTTATCTTATTTCCTCACCTCAAAATGTATTTGGAAGTCAATCTCATGAATGAAAATTGGACAAACTATACATTTGACAATAATTGGTGGATATGTTGGATTGGTGCAAATTAAACACATTTCAGCTACTAGGATTTCTTAGGACTTAGTATGTTGTTCTGGACACCTCATAGAAATGATGTAAGGTGAAAACATTCTGTTACAACACTTTGATGTGAAATGTTGGTTTGCTGACTATCTTGTAATAACATCCTGTAGTTCTGTTATATTGATTTTTATATATATACTCTATCTGAATTCCTTACCTCAAAATGTACTTAGAAGTCAATTGAAATCTAAAATGAATGAAAACTCAACTCACTATCATTTTATATGGCTTTTTTACAATAATGTGGTGGCCATTTTGGATTGATGCCAATTAAACATATTTCCAAAACAAGGATTCTTAGGACTTTTAGTATGTTGTTTTGGTAGAAGAAGAAAAGACAATCCGTTACAATTACTTAAATATGTTTGTCCAAAATGAGCTTGTTTGCCTGGACTATACCCCCTATAAAAGAAATTGCTCAATGCTGACAGTCCGTCAGTAGGTGGTTTCATGAATGTATGTATATAGACAATATTTTTTAAGCCAAAAAATATATATACATAGGCTACCAACTTTCTAGCCAAAAAAGGCCCCTTGGCTGCCAGAATACTAGATAATCAATGAACACCCAAAGAGCAAAAGCACATTTTGATTTACCCCAAAATTATAAGAATCCTATTAATCAGAACATTGGTGCATCATTACACTAGATATAGTACTCTGGCAGTAGTTACAATCGTTTGCACTGTTGCAGCTGTTACCTGTCAAAACATTGTGTCAGTGTGACCTAAGAGTAACTCCAGCCTCCACACTCATAAGTCATAACACAATTCTCAGTGAATCAGTGTGGTACACATCAACTCAACATGCACTTTATTTTCTATTAAGGCTTTATGTTGCATGAAACTATTTTGAGTGAGCGAGCACTGTCTGTTGTTTTTGTTCTTGACCACTAGGCGGCTCTGAACATGCTGACCCGCTGTCAAGCTGAGGACTTCAGGAAGCACCACATACTGGTCACAGCCATCCACCCTGGGTGGGTCCAAACTGATATGGGAGGGAAAGAGGTGAGGTGACAGAGAGGAATAGAGAGGAGGAATGATGGTACAATATGTATTAATAGCCTGTAGGCCTACTCTAAAAGTAAACCGCACAGAGGACAACTTCCCCTCCTTTATAATTAGTAAATGGTTATATATTGCCTTTATCCAAGGCATTCACACACACACATTCTGTATGACGACAGCAGAGGAAACCATGCAAGGCACCAACCTGCTCATCGGGAGCAACAAGGGGCTCAGTGAAGGATTTGGACACTATAACTCTGGGGGAGCCCCGGATCCCCGCTCTACCTTCTGAGCCATTGCCACCCCTTTATATGTTTCTTACATAATGGATACAGAGTTAATTATTTCTCTTTCATATAATGAATTGGCTCCAGCAAGATGGACAGCTTAAGGCTGGAGATTATGTTTTAGTCCGTCTGTCTGTCCGTGACCAGCTGATTTCGGACTGGATCGGCGTGAAACCTTATGGCCACACTCTGGCAGACATCTGCACTCGGAGGAGCACACTTTTCTAGTTCTAACTGTTTTCTTGTTTCTGTTGTTATTGTCTCTGCTCCAGGCTCCATTGAAATCCCAGGACAGCGTACAGAGCATGCTCGGTGTGATGTCATCACTCAGAGACAAAGACAGTGGGAACCACCTGGATTGGCAGGGCAACAGTATTCCCTGGTAATGGGTCACCATGGTGTTGATGGGCTTTTGGTGAAGCATTACTATGATTACTAGTACTGACAGAAACCACACTTGTTTGACAAAATATTTTGATAATACAATTTACTTAAAGGAGTAGTTCACCCCCAACATTACCTTTTTTCTATTGATTACTCACGCCATGGAGACTTGAGTTCAATAATATTTTTTCGTATGTGTCGCATTCCTAAGACAAAAAATGTATTTGAGTAAATTTACCCCCATTGATTCCGGATGGGGACCCAAATGCAATTGGGTCCCCTGGGTCCCGTATCCGGAATCAATTGATTTCTAATGGGGAATACTCAAGGCTGATGCAAGTTGGGAATGTCTGCCTCACCCAGTGGTGAAAAATAAGTTACAGTAGGTAACTAAGTACATTTACTCAAGTACTGTACCAAAGTACACATTTAAGGTAAATTCTGCACAATTTGCACAATCTTCACTTCATGTAGGCTACCTATCGCTCGACCCGATTTGGCACTACTTCACACTCCCTTATCTGCATTAGACTCTGACTTTCCTGCTTTACACTCTGATGTCAATTACACTTCACCTTGTTGTCTAAATACTTCACACATTGTGTGATGTGTAATTGATATGTGTTTTAAATCTTTCACCCCAAGTGTGCTGTAAATGCTTGGTAGTGTGCAGCAAATGCTTAGTTGTGTGTACTCAATGAATGCTTAGTTGTGTGTGCTCAATGTGTGTTGTTATTTGAACATATGGCTGTGTGTACCAAATGAAAACACAAGTTCTATTTTGTGAAAATAGTTCAGTGATTTGATGGCAAAGATAAGAGTCATCTTGGGAAGGGAGTCAGGTTTAGCATTTTGTGTGTGAGGTTTTCAGTTTTGTGTGTGCAGTTTTGAGAAAGCAGTTATTGTATTGAGAATAGTGTGTTAATGATTGTGGAAAAACTGTAAACTTCTACTCCACTACATGATGCAAACATAATGTTTACCCTACTACAATTATTTGAAAACTTGTATGCTCCTGATTGTGAAAAGTCCCAAATGCTCTCATAGTATTACACCACAAAAAACAATAACATTCGTATACGTTGATTTATTTTATTCTAGTTACTTATTATCCTACTGGATTTTCTTTCTTTAATTACTATCATTACTTATGCATTACTGAGGCAGAAATGTATCTCTGTATTTCAATTGTTTTCGTAAATGCCATCTGGTACAGCATTGAGCTTGCAGACACTAAGTCCACCATGAAATTTAAGGCTATTGATTCAGTTCTAGGACTAAACAGGATTGTGTATACTATATACTTTATAGTAGTGTATAGGTATAGGAAAAATACAGAATTGTGCAGGAAAACAATTACAGTAGAAACCTAAATTGTAAAAAAAAAAGCACCAAAAAAAGAAGGGAAAAAAAGGCTGATATTTATGCACAAACACATTCTCGTAATCCAAAGATTTTTATTACATGAAAAGTATTAACAATTGGCACTTAAGTTACTGTGGTAAAATCAACATATGAAAACTTTAATAATCTTGTAAAAACTCAACACATTGTACAGTAGTTCAATAAAGCAACACCTTGACATTTTGGATTTATTCCATTTCCTTTCCCACAACCTTTTCTCACAATGTGGAGTTCAGCATCTACAGTACAATTCAATTAACCAGTTTGCCTATGGCTAAAAGAACAGCAAATGCTAATGTATTCCAACATATTCATCATAGAGTGGCGTGCTTGGCAAGGGTAAATAAAAACAACTTTATATTGTTAAAGTATCACTTTAAAAATACACCAGATCTGGGCAAAATTCTAACGACTTGGGATTAACTCAATTTGAAGGGGTGGGGTGGGAGGACTTGAAATAGGTCAGTTTTATTCACTTTAACCATTTCATAACCTCAAACTAGACCCATAAACCTTCTAAATCACAGAAATAATTATTTGATTCAGTCCAACCTTCATATTACATTTGTACGGTACATAGAGTTCACCCTTTTAAAGAGGGTATAGGTTAAAATTAAATAGCTCTAGATTCTGATACAATTTCAGGTAGGGATAACAAATCCAATCAGAGAGAGAACTCAAAGGATAAACAAGTGAAATTGGTGTGATGAAACAAAAACAATAACAGACAAAATTGGGACCTGGAACACTATAAACTTGAAGCTGATAAATTATTTGTTTTTCCCTCCTGGTTGGATACAATTGCTATCCGACTCAGAAATATAATCTCTGACAGACCTGGAGAGATGCCTGTTACTCGCTATTATTACCCTCAGTCAGAATAGAGCTTTAACTTAAACAAAAACCTAAATATATTGAATTGATTACACTTTAACTATTTTTGCCCACATCTGCTGCCCATATACCAGTACAATACAGTGCACACATGCTAATATGAACAGGTAATTTACAACAATAGAAAAATAACCAATCTCTAGAATTTAGTGTCAAAGCAAGGCCCAGGGCTAGTCATTGCAACAGAAACAGAACATGGCTTTCTACAATTGCAAATCGTTTTAGGCTTCATAAAAGAAAATACATTTTTCATTATTTGAGCCATAAATGCTTAAAGGGGAAGACCACACCCATTTTCAATATTGAACTATGTCATTAATATACCTTAGGAGTTCCCCCCCTTCTGTGTTGCCTAGAACTGGAGGATTGATTTGGGGTTTGTATTGTAAAGTACACCGAGATGACATCACACCGGTGTGCTTTATAATACAAACCCCAAAATCAATCCTAACCTTTTTTTTTTTCCACACAACTCCTCTAAGGTATATTCATGACATAGTTCAATATTGAAAATGGGTGGTCTTCCCCTTTAAATCAAATATCTGTTTGTTGCCTACAGTATTGGTGTATAATCTTCCTCACTGTCTTAATCTAACAAAACATTTCCACACTATTGAAAAATGAACAGTGTGAGATTTGCATTGCGAATAAGTTAGTTAATGGACACTGTACCTCAATACCTGGTTGGGTATGTGCCTCACTGCCTTTCACACATGCATTGTAACCTGGAGGTTTTCCAGACTTTAACTGGTGGGGCTGCATGTGTGAACTGAATGCAAATGTCAGACTCAGTAGGATCTGACATGCAACACTGCCACGAATTACCTCTGCTCTCGTCTGTACATAGATCGATGTTATTTATCCAGCACAGAGCTATGTTGTAGCTCATTGTCTACATTAGGCCTACTTTGGTAGGAAAGTATTTTGCATAAGTGCATCAATGGCAGACTGCATGTCAAGCAATTAAATCAATCTGTGGATGGACATTTTTTAAAAGAATAATAAGTCTACTACCCAGACACTGCCCCTCACCTGATCAAACGGACTGAAGTGGACAGTCTGTTGTTGCCTGCTACATGTGTGAAAGGGCAACACCGGACAATGTTCCGACCTGATTCCTCTGACATTTTCCAGAGTTCATATGTGAAAGCACGTTGCTCTCATACCCACCACTTTCCAATGGAATTGACCTGAATGCTTACAAAGAGGGATGTGACAACACTGAAAAGTGCTAAAGATAAGAGCTGTGGTATTAATTTAAAAGGAAAGGATTCCGTCATGCCTTTCTCTAGTTGTACATTAGTTGCTTTGGAGTTCAGCTGCAAAATATGAATATATTAAATATAAGGGCTTCTCAACAAAGGTGCGAGGTATAGTGGAATGACAGCTTAATTGGGACCTGTGAAGTTTTAAAAGTTAGTATCATGAGGCAAATTATTTCAACCACTTAAAATCAAATACAGTGTCTTTACAGTTTTACTTTTCTCAAAGTTTGTTAGTCTGCACTTTTCAGCCTCCTGTTTTCTTGAAATTCTTGACAATTTGTCTGTGCAATAGCGTGAGTTTAAATAAGTCATTTTAATAATTTGATGTGACTGAGTTGTGTTCCTTTTGTCTCAAAAGATAATTTGACCATTCTTTAATCAATGCATAATTTGTCCCTTTCTCAATTATTGAGGTGTATTGTATGTTGATACATTACAAAGAGGAGTTAACACCTGGAAGCATTTAATGGGACGTGTGTACCAGCTTGGTATACAAACAAGTCTAGTCCGTGATCACACAACTACCCGCATTGTTATCACCTTGACAGGAAATAATGCAATTCATTCTAAAGCCTTCGCCACATGTATGTCTATAACATGATTTGTGTCTAAGCAATAAAAAGAAATTAACTGAATTGTATTTACTGCTTAGCTACATTCATTTAGTTAACATTCTTTCTGAATCTGGGAGCTATTGGATTTCCTGTTTCAACAAAACAATCTCTACTTGTTGCTAAGTGCCTAACAATTTATGAAAGCTATAGGCTCTCTTTGGTTTGAATAGATGAAAATGACATCAGTATTATGTCAGCTTTGAACCCCATTAAGGGAGCTAGCCGATCAGTGACACAAAACAGCAGGAAGTAAAAAAAATAATAAAGGCCAGAAAAAAATAACTTACACTGACTATGAAGCAAAGTGTTCTGTCCAAAACACAAAAGAATTACAAAAAAGAACCGCTAATAATAATGATCACATCTTTTGATTACCCCCTCTGTTCCGTGTGTGCTGTACTCTTCCTGACTGAAACCAACTGCAACACACCAGCAAAACTAAACACTCTCCCTCTGCACTCTTGATTGCCTCTTTCGTTTATTCCTAGAATGCCAAGGAATCGGCTAGCCTCAGTTGAACGAAGCGAAATAAAGAGACTTGGTCACAAGGCTAATGCTTCCATAACAGACATATTTCAACTGAGTTTTGCCCAAGTGTCTCTTGAAATATTATTTCAAATATAAATGTCAATTTGTGGTAGACCCTGAAACATGTATACCTAAATCAACAGTTGAACACAATAGATTTGTCAGGAAGAATTCTTCAATTTATAATTTAGATAGTATTGATAACCTGCTGGTTGTGAAACCATCCAATATTCCAGTAATAAAAACAGCTTTTCAATCCAAATGTTGTGAAAAATGAGAATAGGATTTGCTCCAAACATGGTATATAGGCTATGCAATTACAGATGTGAAAACAAAGTACATCACTAAGAAAGTAAAGAAACAAGGCTTAAAAGCATTTCCCAGAGGAATTTATAATTTTGCTAAGTTGTACCCTACAAATATTGCAGGTTTAAAAGGCTTACACATGTCTGCACATTTACTGCAGAGAAAAATCTTTATGTTTGGTCACAATAGAAAAAGCAAATCTAGAGACAGTATCCAGCATAGTTTAGGTTTCTCCTCACTCCACATAATTTAGAATATATACAGATTGGATAACCTTGAAAAACAAAACATTTTGCACTCATTCTCTAGTAGCATATGCTTTGCATTATATAGTTTCTAGAGACAAGCTGGAATGGGACTTGATCAAAGAATGTTATTGATTTTCAGGAATCATTGTTTCAGCTCTGCTGAAATTGTTCAACCCGTGTCAGCCAGCCTATCCCTGTATATCATATCACGTTTAAAACTCTGCTCTTTTCACTGAGAAACATAGAACATAATTCTGATAATCTCAAATAAGAGGAATATTAAATAATACGATACATCTCATATTTGCCTTAAAACTCAGGGATATGAAGATGGACAACACATAAAAGTAGGAAAGAACGGTGTGCCATAAAAACCTGAAATTCTGAAAAAGTGGCACATATCTCCAACATAATCCATGTGTGAAATAAGTGGGGGGATATGTGTTCAGGGTTCAGGAATTGGGAGAATACACAGGTAAAAACTAATTTAGAAATAAATCTAAAAAATAAAAAGTGGAATATGAATAGTATATACAGTATGTACATACAGTATATGTACACACATCTCCACATCACTTTGGAAAATAATCTGATTATAAAATATCAATTAAGGCCTCTTATAAAATTGCCAAAGTCTTGCATATATCTAGCACACACCTGACTTAACAGTCCATTTGTCTGTCTGCTTACTGCCATGAACGTCCCTCTACTCACTGACAGGAGCATAGCCTAGCCCGACAAGTCCCAGAGAAGAGGAACAAGGCAGGATCTAATAATAACGGCGTGGCTCCCATGCAGATCTCACACTTTGTGTGGCCAGTGTATGACCTATGACCCCATGTTTGGGAAAGGTTTCAGCCCGACCTGACCTCAGTTATTATAAAAATTAAAGTTAATAAATATTTCTAAAAGTATCCACAATATGTGAGGAAAGAAATAAAATACAGGTTACTTCCTTGGCCTTGGTAACGTGCACAAGAAATCTGGCGCTGATCGGTCCTTGCGGGATTATCCCTGGACTCACAGACGCACCATTTCTAGACGTCTCGTCTCCTATTAGAGCCACGCCGCAAATAACAAGGTGTAACAGACAGAATGTAAGAGATGGGCAGACATACTTATAAAATAGTACAAACACTCTGTCAGTGGCAGGGCCTCTCCTTAGGCAGCATTATGACCCCAGAGGGACACACTGCCCTTTGGGGTCAACATCATCCTACTGTTACCCTATGTCCACTTGTGTTATGCTCCCCGTGGCTGATATTCATCAACAACTTAAAGGGTTGCCAACTTGCCATGGGATCAGCTCATGAAAACACAATGGTCTCCATTTCCATAGCTTACCTTCAGGCAACAAGTTCATTACACATACAGTATATAATACTTTCTGTTATTTTCCTTTGTGCCTGAATCAACCCAGTGCTGGGAAAGTTCTCGAGCCGTCCCCTCAGCATGATGAAATTGTTTCCAACTTCTCTTGTTGGAATAAAGCCATTTGGAAGGGCTGATGTCTTGTGAAACAGCAGGATAAGCCTCAGTTCTAAGCCACAAATGCAGTGGCTCTGATCATGGTGTGGTGTCTGGTCTTACCAGGGTAGACTGTCCCACTGCTAAAGGGTGGCGAGCACCCTCAAGAAGGATATGAGGAGGACGCATAATGACTGCCCCACACCAAAAACAAGTGCCTCCAAAGAAATCATAGTCTTCCCGGCTGCTTTGTATACACCAGCGATGGCAGCACCTGTAAACACAAACACCACAGGTTTTTCTGTGAGGTTTACCGATATTGCAATTTAAGGCTGACATCGGCCTATGCCGATATGACAGATTAATCGTGAATCCCAAACCTTGATATGAAACAGGAAAATTATAATCAAACCAATCTATTCAGTTAGACTTGCATATATTTTGTGTATGCGAGTCATTTTACCCTGAGGGACAATTCCAAACAGCGTGTTTTTTTAACAGCTTATTGTTATGATAACAAACAACTAATAAAATGGCACACTTACTGGTGAGGACGCCTCCACATACCGGCCCCAAAATTCCCATGAGGAGGATAGCAATGGGCATGAAGCGGGCCATCTTATGCTGTCGCAGAGTGGCCAGGGCAATGAGAGCTGCAGGCAAGTGGAAGACCAGCGAGGAAACTACTGCCCACAGAAACACTCCATACCACATCTCTGGAAAGGGGAGTGAGGAGTGACATTCAGATTGAAAACTTTAGTTATTCATTAGTTTGATTGAATTTTGATTATTATTACAAGCATGTGTAACAGTTTGCATTTAGGCTACTACTTGTCTTGAACCCTATTTAAACTTGGCTATTTGAAAATAGCCGATCTACAAGCAAGCACATGCACAATACGTCACGAAAAATGTACGAAACAATAAAGAAAGGTACCCTTGAAAATATGTCTGCCACCCACTGTTTGGGAAACATTACTGTTCTTGTAAGGTCAAATTTAATTGGAACTTTTCAGTTGCCAATACCAGCAACAGTTTAATGCATTTACATGCACATGAGCATTGGTCAATGAATCTACAGCTACTCTAACCCACTCACCTTATATAAAACATAGCATACTAAATCTGTGGAGTTACGTTAATCTGTGACGTGCTGCTTGCATAACAACTATGCTTCTCTCATAATGGACTGAATGAACCTCTCTTGCACATTACAGGCTGACATTTTTAATGCAGATGATGTAAATCCTGCAAGTAAAACGTTAAAGTCACAGACAACTCTACTTCCTATTCTCATATCATTGCAATGAAGGTGGGGACATGGTGATTGGTATTGTGTCTGACCAGGAAGTTAGTTTAGCGACTGTAAACAAACCCCCACTTAGCATCAGGCTAGGATCGAGATATAATAACTTCAGTACAAGAACACAGCCTCGCCAAAGAAAAGCACCGATTAGGAACTATAGTCAAATACGATGGTTGAAGTCGTGTCTAAGAGCCCATGTCCGTAATAGCTTGTGGTTTTGCAGTAATATTAAGACACTGTAAACAAGCCTCCCCTACCTGAGAAGTCGGCGAGAGACGTGTCGTTTCCACGGTTGGTGCCATTTTTCCTCGGCACCAAATTCAAGCTGAGGATTTGCTGGACGAAGCCTATGTCGTTGTTCCCGTTCTGCATGTCTTTACACAGGGGGGTGAGCGAGTGTGCCGCGTAGAAAACCCATGAGAGAATGGATGAAGACGGAGCCACTGCAACAACTGCTCGCTGGTGGAAGTGGATGCTAGCACAGGAAGGTACGGTAGCTGCTGCTAGCTACGCTAGTGTACTATCAACACACAACTTGGTGGTGCTGGTCTGACGTGCCGACGTTGTCTGACGTCACGTCACGGTTTTGCATGGCCCGTCGCATCCACGTTTTTCCCAATGACCCTGAGCGCGAAGCTGGGGGCGCGGGGGGCTGCAAGGGAAAGCAGTGCTTGTTTTGGCTGGGTGATGACGACGGAGGCGCGCCGTATGTGCCGTTATGGACAGAATAGTAAATAAATCTTCGGCCCTCCGACTTTCGGCACCTCCGCGCGGTCCAAGTGAACACAGCGAAGCGCTCCCTACCTCCTTGTCCACCACTGGCCCCCACCGTTGTGCTTAGGTTCTTTGGGAAACGCCAGGTCGCGGCGCCGTCGGGTGAGCAAAAGAAAGTATCAATATACTGCAATGTGGAAATACTCTAACTGTTCAAACCGGAATTTAAAATAGGAAAAGTACAAACGTATTGGCATCACAATGTACCAAAAGTAAAATCCGTCTAAATTGTGTAAAAGTATTTTGTAGCAGATCTACAAGCACACCACTTGTGGCATCGTGAGTTCGTGACCTATTGTGCCCAGCGGAAAGCCTGGTAATGCGAGGTTATTGTGCATGAGCTTGTAGATCGGCTATTTTCAAATAGCCAAGTTTAAATAGGGTTAAGACAAGTAGTAAATGCATGCTTGTAATAATAATCCAAATCTACAAAGTAATAAATAACTAAAGTTTTCAAATAATTGCAGTGGAGTAAAAGTACAATATTTGGTCTTAAGTAAATTTACTTAGTTACTTTACACCACTGGTTATGTAATGTCCTGTATTGTTCTCTGAGCAGTCGGAATCCTTACATTAACAGTACTGGCTTGTGTGTAGCTGTAGCATGATGTCCTGGACGCACATTCCTCGAACCTCGATTCTTGCTAAAGAAGTTTGATCGCTTGGGCTTGCTGTAGTCCCACCACCACCACAGGAAGTCAGACATGACAAAAAAAACAACACAAAAAAATAACATTCCGTCGGTTCCGTCAATTTCCCGTGCATGTCAAGTGTATGCATTAACTTCCGGTTTTGGACTTCGAAATAAAATATAAGGTCATAGCAGTGGGTGTGGTTTACTGGTGCCACAAAAAAAGAATCTGCCATTATTTTTTCTCATAGAGATTTACAAAATTATTGTTATATGATAATGTTATATTCACAAGATTTCCTGTAGGCCTAAGGTGCCATGTCATTAGGGCTTTTTGCAATGATTGTACTATTATAGGCCTACCACTGAACATTATTTAAACAATCAATCAATTACATTTTAATTATTATCGCATTAGCCTATCATTTCACTGCATTGAGTACAAAGGACCCCAATGCTTTCTTGGGTTTGAAAATGCTCTTTAATAGCAGACCGTGTATCCTGTAGCCTACTTTTGTTTATGCAAGCTGCTAATAAAGTCAAGTATGACTAACCTCCATTAGTCAATTCAATTCAATTCAAACGAGCTTTATTGGCATGAGAAAACATACGTTTACATTGCCAAAGCAAGTGTCACAAATAAAATAAAAACAGTTGAAAATGGGGAACATATACATTGGGAGGGGTACAGCATTGTGTAAACAGAGCTATGTCGCATTGTGAGATTTTATATATATACAGGGTTATAGTCCAGTCATTTTAGGCCAAAATTTGTCCAAACCTAGAACAAATTGCAATAGTAGCAAACTCAACTGATTTTGTATCCTCAATATGTCCTTAGTGAGGGAAAAAAAGTCCCAAGGAATCCCACCGGGGCAAAGTTTTGAAAACGACCTATCTACCTTCACTTACTATACACTACAATATAAAGGAAAAAATGACTGAGAAGAAATCTGCTTTAAGTGGGATGTGAGGGGTCTAACTAGGGGTTTGTCATCATGCTGAATCCATTGCAGGCATTTGTTTTGCACAAAAAACATTCTGTGGGCTAGAAATGGCCTTAGAAAACAATACACATATGGGTGCGTTTTCATGTTAGTCGGAGGCCTTAGGGTTTTTTTTTTCTCGTGCTAATCAGTCTAAAAGTTCAAAATTTTGCACAGATGTAGCTCAGGGCATGCTCTAATGATTTAGCTAGGGCGCCCGAGTCTGCGACCTTCGGGGTCGCCACAGCACCAACAAAACTCTGAAAAGTGATGACTCATCACTTTTCATCACTAAAGTCGATGGGAGCCCAACTTGATTTGGCCGCTGTGGCGACCCCGAATGTTGCAGACTCGGGCGCCCTAGCTAAATCATTAGAGCATGCCCTGAACTACATCTGTGCAAAATTTTGAACTTTTAGACTGATTAGCACGAGAAAAAAAAAAACCCTAAGGCCTCCGACTAACATGAAAACGCACCCATACGTGTATTGTTTTCTAAGGCCATTTCTAGCCCACAGAATGTTTTTTGTGCAAAACAAATGCCTGCAATGGATTCAGCATGATGACAAACCCCTAGTTAGACCCCTCACATCCCACTTAAAGCAGATTTTTTTTCAGTCATTTTTTCCTTTATATTGTAGTGTATAGTAAGTGAAGGTAGATAGGTCGTTTTCAAAACTTTGCCCCGGTGGGATTTCTTGGGACTTTTTTTCCCTCACTAAGGACATAATGAGGATACAGAATCAGTTGAGTTTGCTACTATTGCAATTTGTTCCGGGTCTAACCCTAAAATGACTGGACTATAACTATGTTTAGGGGTTAGGCTTTTGGAACAAATAACAGCATTATTTTTTTCTCAAAATGCCAATGATGCTCTTATTGTGAACTCCGCCAAGCAAAAGTCACATCCTGTGTACGTACTGACTAGCGCAAGTATGACGGAATACTGAACGCTCGCCTGCCCCACACGTTTCATGTACTGGAATTGAATCTTTGTAGTGTATGTTTATTTTTGAAAGGACATCAGCCTCTTGTTTACGCGTACCGTTTGATAATAAAGCATCGCTGGCAAACAGCAACATTACACTGTGAGAGACTTTGTCAGGTTTCTGGGCTAACATAGCATTAACGGCGCTTTGCAACGGTGTCTCTCTCTCACCTTATTGTTTTGCATCTAGAATTGAATCGTCTTTTGGAGGGGAAAAATGAACTATTCCGATTATGATTCCGACGGTTATTCGTCAAATGAGGACGTAGACTACGTACCGTCAGGTGAGAATTATTATGTCATACTTTATATCTTCCATACAACTTTCAAAATAAAGACAATATTTCAGTCAATGTGGCATAGATGGAAAACAGGTCTAGTCTAGAGCTTTTACCTGTCAGTTCCACACAAAAAAGGAACAAAACAAAATATGAATCAGAACATTTTAGCATTTTCCAGAGGCTATAAAATTGGGATAATGAACCAATTTTAGATTTTTGAGAAACGAAAATCAAGTCAATTCCTATAGGCCTACTACCTGATGATAATACCGTTATTAAGTGAGAGACTTGATACACACACACACACACACACACACACACACACACACACACACACACACACACACACTCATCCCATTGATTGATTGATTGATTGATTGAAGAATTTATTAGAAGTTTGCAATAGAAAAAAGTACAGTTTCATGACAGTACAAATCACTGGTACAAGGTCAACTAAAAGGAGATCCTAGAAAGCCGAGGCAAATTGTTGAAAATAGCTTTCAACAATTTGTCACATTCTTTCAGATCAGTGTTGTTCACAGCTAAAAATCTTTTTATGCCAAATGTTTTGTTTGTATGTATGTTTACTTTGAGTCTCTCTGACCTGTCTCTCTCGCTCTGTTTCTAGATGATAACCTAAGTGAAGATGACATGACCCAGTGTGTGAAAGAAGACCCTCTTGATGAGAATGATGTTGTGCCACACGGTCATGAGGGAACCACAACGACCACAAAGAAGAAAAAGAAGAAGGGACAGGATATCGGCATGAGGTGGGCAGTAAATGCAAGCAAGATGCTATGATGCTGTCTGGCATCTATATAAAGTTCTAATACCAACCGTTGATGGCCCAGAATGTCTGGAGAGAACAGTGTTGACCCAGGTGAACAAATGGAGTACAAAGGCAGTGGTTCGTTGTTCGCAATCCCTAGTTACACATTACACATAGATACACATTTTTTTTTTACTCTGGGACTGGAACCCCACTTTACACTGTGAAATGAAATCCTCAACAGTGTTCATTTAACTCTTAGAGTGTTGAGAGTTGACATAACTAAGGGTCCATTTGGTTCCTAACGATCAAATCATTTAGCTGGGGAAATGTAATGCCAAGCCCAAAATAGGGACATCACGTTGAAAGTGGCTTGAAATCGGGACACAAAAGCTACATACTGGTAATTGCCAATACTGAAAATAATCCACAAATAATACATCAGTCTGGCTCCAGAAGAAAGAGCAGAATATAATTTGCAGACCACCTGAAACCCTGCCCATTGTTATACCTAGCACACCTGGCCAATGAATACACTATCCAACCTTCCTAACAGCTGTATGGAGGAAGCTTGCAAAGGCTTTTATTGCTTTTACTGCCCTAGTCATGCTATAGCTCCTTTCGGAACCTCTCCCTCCACTGCTACGCAGCTCCGAGATGAGGTTCCTCCCCGTCGTATGCCAGAATCTTCCGGATGGGTGGACGATCCGCCATTAGCGATCACTTCTTACCTTTGGTGAACATTCTATCCAAAAAGTGACGGGTTTCTGCTGATCTATAATCGTTTTACTTCTTTAGCGTGGAAGAAAATTGAAGCACTGGGTTAAAATAAAGACTCATTATGGCTCATTATGTCAGCCGGTTTTGTGTTTTCCCCGTTGTGTATATACCACGTGACCAGGGGAGGCAGTAATGTTATCCTATGCGGCCGCAACTCCCGGAATGTCTAAAAAACATGGGACCGGCTGACAAAATGAGCGATATAAAGTCTTTATTTCAACCCAGTGCTTCGATTTTCTTCCACGCTAAAGAAGTAAAACGATTATAGATCAGCAGAAACCTGTCACTTTTTGGATAGAATGTTCACCAAAGGTAAGAAGTGATCGCTAACGGCGGATCGTCCACCCAGCCAGAAGATTCTGGCATACGACGGGGAGGAACCTCATCTCGGAGCTGCGTAGCAGTGGAGTGAGAGGTTCCGAAAGGAGCTAGTCATGCTATTGAAGAAAATGTACACTTTCTATGTACTGGCTGCTGGTGTAGTTGAAATCTGCTGTCATTTTCCAGCCACTAAAGTCAACTTTCCAAACGGGCTGTTTGGTTGCATTTATTCATTCAATGAAAGCTGTGTGTGTAAGGCTGTTTTAGTTGTTATTAAAGATGTTTTGTGTTCTGTTTTGCTAATATTCACAGAAAGCGGAAGAAAGGCTGTTTGAAACTAGAGGGAGAAGAGCAGGAAGGTAGTACAGCAGAGGAGAAAAAAGAAGAGCCGCTGGAGGATGCTGAAGAGGGAAGAACCGACGCCTCCCACAACAATGTCGACTCGGGTCAGAAGAAAAAGGCAGATGATCTCTGGGCCAGTTTCCTAAGTGATGTTGGATCCAGACCCAAACCCTCGTCATGTACCCCACAGTCTTCAAGTGCACAGCAGGTAGGGATGGGACGATAAGTGATATTACCGTTTATCGTGATAAAAAACACTCACTATAATCGTATTGTTGAGATTTAATTTATCATGATATCGTCCTCCGTCATGCACTTGGATCAATTCACCTCCTATTTGCCGAGCTGCATATCCGGTACCACTTAAACCTTCTATAATTGTTAAAAGGTACTTATAATATACATACTTGATTCAGTCTTTTTTTCACTCTATCAAATGTCTTAGTCTATCTTTGTCTATCAAACCCGTCGCAACGCGACGCGTTGTGAGCTTGTAGATCTGCTATTTTTTTGGCAAATGTTCCGCCCCAGGATAATGGATTTTGATTATCGCGATAATATCGTAAATGTTGTCACAATAATAGTGATATGAAATGTTCATATTGTCCCATCCCTAACAGCAGGTATATGGAGCTTTCCCAAAGTAGTTGTGCAACAGTTGATTATGATCAAGCAATTTAGCAGAGAGCCATGTATTATTCTCCAACAGCGAGGAGTTGTATAGCAAGCAACACATACAGTATAGTATATACTGTTTAGAGAGCTGAATTAACTACTCATCTAAACTTAATATCTCTGTGTTTAATTCACAATATGAACAATGAACAATATGATCGCAGGCACAAGTGACGGATTCAGCTGGGTGATACAGAGAAAATGAATTTCCACAGTTTGACCAAATACCCCATCTCAATATATTTCATTTTATTTTATCCCTTATGTCAATAAAAGGGCTATTTTCTGGTATGACACACACATACGCACACACACACACACACACACACACACACACACACACACACACACACACACACACACACACACACACACACACACACACACACACACACACACACACACACAAGCACCCCATACCCCCGGGAGTGTACTTATGTTACCTCAGCCCTATGTTCCCTCAACACTAACACCAAGCCTAATCCTAGACTGGGGAACATAGGGCTGAGGGAATGTCCCCATACCCCCCCCCCCCCCCCCTCCCATCTTCCAATCCATACCTAGCACTTTGTAGCTGAAATCCCCACCCCATACGCGTGATAGCGAAATGAAGTTCGTCACACTATTCAATAATTTGATTAATTCTTCAAAGTCGACCATCTCATCCATGACAAAAAAAATGCATTATAAAACAAAATGCCAGATGCAACCAACAATACAATGCTAAATTATAGGTATGTTATTAATTTTCTGTCTTTATCTATAAAGAAATGCTAACCTAAATATCCGTTATTAGCCCTAGTGATGATACAGCTTTAGTCCTTTTTTCCACTCCCCTCATGCAGGGCAAATGAAGGCTGGGTAGTTCATATCATCAGGTTGATCGTGTTGGTATGACCTCAAGGACCTGCCAGAGGTGCCAGAATCTTTGAGAAATATTTTACTTTTTTTCTCTGTCAGGTTGAATCATCAGCATCGAAGGGGTCTTTATCGTCTTCAGAACCTGCCAAGTCCTCAGAACCCTCCAAAGTCACCATCACCAAGGTGTTTGATTTCGCAGGAGAGGAGGTCAGGTATGAGTGATCCCACTTCACTTACTGTACGTTTTTCAGGGCCCGGTTTCCACATGACCCCTGGCGTCCTCCTCACTGAAGTATATGGGCCCCATTGGGCCGGGGTATAATGGGAAGTTCCAATTTGGAACGTAAGAGATCCTGAGTCTGATTCATTGTAAAAAAAAAAAAAGAAAAAAAAAGAGAGAGATATATCCTTCCGATTCATCAAGAGGCAGAGAAATAACGAAATGTGTCTGTGTAGTAAATCAACGCACGCAAACTATGTAATATCACCATAGTTCACTTGGTAGAGAAATTGGAGAATAATCAGTTACCCTAATGTTCAGCATTTAAGGCCATATATATACATGTGTACATGTATTAGGGATGTCAAAAATGGACCTTTATCAAAATCGATTATTCTATAGCAATAATCGAATATTATTCGAAAATCGATAATTAATTATTATTATTTTTTTTTTATAAAAAAAAAAAAAATCTTCTTGTTTTTCTTTTTTTTTTTACTGGATTTCAATGCACATTTACATATGTACAACATGGCTCTTCAGGTAATTGGTAGCCTAACTACTACTCTTCATCTTTCTTTTTAGTGTGCCAGTGTACTGTTCACCTAATCTCTCAAGAACAGATTCTGTGATGCTTTACAATACAGAGGACGCTGTTTTCCCTTTTCTTTGATGATGGCCACCAAGTACCAAACAATCAAGCCTGAATCAATCACACCTGTGTCTGAGACAGGGGGGAGGGGAGTGTGTAGCAGGCAGCTGCCACTCTGCTGTGCTCCTTCACTCTGTCTACACAGTTTACAGTTGGTGATGGTGTGAATAATAAATCAATGGCCATTTACTATTATCATTAATACTATTGTTAGCCTATATTCTATATTTTGGTTGAAACTAACTAAGCCAAAAAATAGTATTAAAAAAAAAAAAAAAAAATCGATTTTCGATTATGAAATATTAAAATCGAATATTGATTAATAGAACGAATATTCGAAAATCGATTATTCGGTGACATCCCTAACATGTATGCATTTATGCAACAGTAATACGTTCTCAGTGTGTATCATTGTGCATAGATAATGACAGCTCAAAAAATAGATTTTATTTGATTGCCGTCAGTGTCAAAACCTAAGAATCTAGCCTGTAATTGGCATGAAATACCTTCAACAGAGCTATGACTGATTTATAGTTAATGATGCCTTTAGCTGTCCCAATCATAACCACAAGATGGGAGCAAAGCTCCACAAATGAATCTGCTGTCAGCATCAGCTTTAGATTATTTGTAGTATTCTATGGCTGAGACTTCTGACTTTTTAGCTTTTTACCATAAGGTTCTGCGACTTCTGCGCAGAGTTTACTGCTTTTCAAATCAAGTCAAATGTTATTTAATTAATTTTTTTTCAGGTGTGTTTGATTAGGAGGAAGTTGCCTTGGTGGTGATATGAATTAGGTTAGGGTTATACTTAATCAGTTGTATTTTGTACAAAAATACTTGCTTTCTATTATGTACACGGGAGGCAAAAGAGGAGCTGATTGCATATACAGTATGTGTGTTTGCTTGTTTGACCAACCACACAGGAAAGGTGCTTATCTCGAGGCAGATATAGTTATGCAGTTGCACCCATATAAAGTGTATTTCCCATAAAAAACTAATACAATCCAAAATAGGATTTGACAAAACAACAAGACGTTGGGGCGCCTGCTGGCCTACCGGCCCAGGCGCATACCACATAGGCTCAGTGTAGCCTGACAGCGTGTCGCTGGTTAGATTCCCGATCCCAACCAACCTTTGCTGCGTGTCACTCCCCATCTCTCTCCCCAGTCCTGTCAGTCTACTGTCCTATCAATAAAGGCATAAAAGCCCCCAAAATATCTTAAAAAAACAACAACAAGACGTTAGTTCATGGAGGAAAATATGATTGAAATGAGATTCACCAGCACCAGGAAGGAAAATGACATTCATGACCTTTCTTACTATGGGTTTTATTGAGGTGAATGTTCCAATATGATACAAAATAAGGCATATATAGGTTCTAATCTGGAAAGATATTTTAAATGAGAATGACATGATATGCCTTATCATGGGATATCATATGGGACAGTACTACAGCTTGAGCTCTATGACAGAAACCGCAGGCAATTATCGCAACGCATGATTAACATCTTCCAAATGAGCTCATCTCTCGTTCAGCCCATTCTGTGTTCAGGCAAACAGGCTGTCGACCATCATTTCCTATTGAAATTCAGTGTAATTATCACAGCATATGATTAACATATATCACATGCAGGAAGACCTCATCACCACAGCAATGATGGATGCATGTTGTACGGTGTAATCTGTGGTGTCACACCCATATGTTTACGTTCAAGTAGAGCTTTTACGTTATGGCATTGATTTGCTGCAGTATCAGCTCTAGGCAAGAACTTTCTCCACGATAGATGTTTATGGCTATTCATATGCATTTGTTTGTCCTGTGTGGGCCATGGAATATGATTTTGATTCAAATTGATTTAATGACATTTTAGTAATTTAAACTAAACCTAAGTTAGTGATGTATCCACTATACCATAAACATTTCTAAGCAATTTCAAAATGTCTGTTTAGGCTTGGATAACCTGTGATCATTTATTTTTATTTTGAACATTATTTTGTATTTTATTTCCTTATTTTACTGCCTTTGTATGGTCTAAAATAAATGTAATCGTGGAGTAATGTATTGTAAAATAAATTGTCAGATTATAAATTACTAAAATAATAATAATAAAACATATATATAGTTTGTTCTGAACATAATATGTAGCCTAGTGGAAACTTACAGTATCAACCTGTCTAGTCCTGAGTGATGTCTGGACTCATAGTTGGACTGAATATTTAGATCCAGCTTTACATAATGCTAGTAATTAAACTATAAAATGAAATGAAAGCAGACACTGATGCCTAGAAGCTCATCCAGGATTATTGTAAATCACTGACATTACATTTGCCATCTTTAGGCGATTCTTCTTCTGTGGACCAGGAGCCAGTTGCACCACCTCACACCAAGTTAAAACTTAGCCTAGTTGAAGCTTGTTGTGCAACCCTACACTGTTCAAGGGATTAAACTGATTTAAAAGAACACAAAAATAAAAACAATCCGTAAAAAAACAGTGGGACATGAAAAAAATAAAATAATAGTAAACTGATTTTGATACTGTATTAACTCATTTTCCTGAGGACCCCCTTGGAATCCCCCAAAGGACCCCTGGGGGTCCCCGGACCCCACTTTGAGAAGCAATTCCCTATAAATCACGGTCACAGCAGTCTCTCCACCAACTGTTCTGAGTCATTATCATTATGTAGGGAGCTGCTTCATTCTGTATTATTCTGGCAGCATATGATTAGCATACAGTATATCACGTTGGCAACGTTCCACTATGGCTCTGATGGATGCCAGTGGTTGTAGAGTCTAATGTGTGATGGGTAATGTGGACGTTCCCAGAGGATGCAGTGGTTGATCCTGATATAGCCTGGCATGTCTCGTGGGAGAGACGCCTAACCCAAATGCAGGCATAGATACTGTGTGTAGATGATAATATGCACCCCCTTTCGTGTGTGTGTGTGTGTGTGTGTGTGTGTGTGTGTGTGTGTGTGTGTGTGTGTGTGTGTGTGTGTGTGTGTGTGTGTGTGTGTGTGTGTGTGTGTGTGTGTGTGTGTGTGTGTGTGTGTGTGGTGTGGTGTGCGTGCGTGCGCAAGGGGATGAGTGTGCTATGCACTCCTGCACACAAAATGGAGACGGAATAGTTTCTGATAACATTTAGATTCAAGTTGTTAAATAACTTCAACAGAAGGAGGCTTCAGTGCCCAGATACTTAACTAGTTTCTCACTGGTGTTGTGCGGCATAAATAGCCGATCTACAAAAACATAACACGTCGTGCTACGTGCTTGTAGATTGTGCTGCTTATGGATTGAGCTTGTTGAGTAGATTGTGCTTGTCGATGGTGTTTGTAGATACTGTAGGCTTGTAGTGTTATGAATAAGATAGTCTGGATGTGAATTTCCCTGCTCATCTCACTGCACCATGAGAAGAAGACAGCCGTTGATCTGTATCTACATCACAACAAGCTTAATGTCCTGTGTGGGCAGAGTCCATGGAGGCTCTCATTCAGTCACGGTTCCCTGTTATTACTTGCTAAGGGGGAAAAAAACAAGGCTATAAATCTCATCTCATTCAGCAGTAAGGGAAACTGAGAGTGCCCAAACGTTTTATTTTTATTTATTTTTTTTGACGAGGAGGGCCATAAGCTAAGATGTAACTTCGTTTAGTGGGCTGCAAGATTAAAAATAAATAAATAGGTAAAAATGTTTTTGACTAATAATTTTGTAGTAAAGTAATGTCTTCATAGGCCTTATATACTGTATACAGTATATTCACATTGCTTAATTCAAAATACACATCAAATTGTTAATGTTAACTCAAAAAAGCACAACTCAATTTACTAATCATGTTCAACATAAAGAGACTTCGCCACACCAAATGAATGAAATTATATTTAATGATGAATACAGATGAAGACATGAATGCAGTAGTATTTAAAGAATACAATTATGATTGATCTGATATGTCCAGATCAGATCAGACCAGATCATTGGCGGATACCAGCTTCAAATCTGTGGACTGTAGGTAATCGGATACGTTTTTTATGAGACTGAATATGCTTTCCAGTATGAAAAGTATGATTTTGTAGTACTAGACCTTACCCGTTCAAAGATGTGTGCTCCAAAATATGTGCAGAGTGTGGGTTGTGGGGAAAGTTACTGTAACTGGTGCGTGCGTGAGAGCATCATAATGTAAGGAGCAGCTCATGGAGGAGTGTATATTTATTTACCCGTTGGAAGATGAGACACACATCAAACGCACCTGGTGAGAGAGAGAGAGAGAGAGAGAGAGAGAGAGAGAGAGAGAGAGAGAGAGAGAGAGAGAGAGAGAGAGAGAGAGAGAGAGAGAGAGAGAGAGAGAGAGAGAGAGAGAGAGAGAGAGAGAGAGAGAGAGAGAGAGAGAGAGCACATTCCTGAGAGAATGCACATTCCTAACTGTGAGAGAGGGAGCTGTGTGTGTGTGTGTGGGGCTCCAGATCCCATGCCCTGGAGGAACAGACGTAACCCTGGCAACAGACAATAGAAAACGCTACTAAACAGCTTTAATTTGGGAGAAATGAAATTCGGGCTCCGTCACCGTTGGTATAATGCTAATGGCCAATACCATGTGAACTTTGGGATCAGTTGCTGAAGCGAGTGAATAGATAAACGTAGATAAGCGTGAGCGTTAGAGCGTGAGTGAGTTGTTTGGAAAATGATATGTTTGATGGTTTACATGTTTACAAGTCGATCAATTGTCTTTCACATACTTGTTTTATTTATTTATTCCTTCTTCATTCTTCACAGTCAGGTTTGTGTGGAGGGGGGGGGGGGGGCTTCCCTGCATCCAGTCCTTTATTCCCTCTTCACCACCATTCTCATTCTTCCTCTGTGTCAGGGTTACTAAAGAGGTATCGGCAGACTCCAAAGAAGCCAAGAGTTATCTGAAGAACCAGGATACGGCAGCAGTGGACACAGGAGAGGAACAGGAAAGACCAGCACCCAACAAACTGCTACCGCCAGGTCCCAGGTACACACACACGCACGCACGCACGTACTCACGCACGCACGCACGCACGCACGCACGCACACACACACACACACACACACACACACACACATTCGCACTGCAGCCTTAATCAGTATGGGTGTGTGTAAATGTGTATGACGTGGCAGTAATCCTGCAGGATTCATGGCTTCACTTTAAGCTCTGTAGCTAGGGTGTCATACGAACAAACATACAAATACAAATGGAACACACACTCACTCACATACATAACCAGCTAATGAGATTATCACTTATCTTCTGTGTGTGTGTGTGTGTGTGTGTGTGTGTGTGTGTGTGTGTGTGTGTGTGTGTGTGTGTGTGTGTGTGTGTGTGTGTGTGTGTGTTTGGGGGGGGCATATAAATACATTTTGGTGTACAGGGAAATTAATTTTCCGCTTCAGCATCCATTCACAATGAACTGTGTTGTGACATTAATATCAGTATAATGGAATTTCCACCGCTGTAGATTTGTTTCAATGCAAACTTATGAATATAATTTGCGTGTAGTGTGTGTGTGTGTGTGTGTGTGTGTGTGTGTGTGTGTGTGTGTGTGTGTGTGTGTGCGCGCGCACATGCGTGTGTGTGAATGAGGGGGTGTACAGCAGTCCAAATGCTTTCCTTTCCCACCCCTCTCGTTAAATCTTGTCGTTGCTATGGCGATTAATGGATTGGGGATGAGCACGTCTTTCCCCTGAAGTCCCAGACAGGAAACAGGAAATCATCTCCCAACAGACAGGAAGTGCAGTGTGTCCTCCACACATAAGGCATTTCCTGTTTATTTTATTCCCTGCTGCATGGGTAGGAGGAGCATCATACATTAGCCTGTAGTGTGTGTGTGTGTGTGTGTGTGTGTGTGTGTGTGTGTGTGAGTGTGAGAGAGAGAGAGAGTGAAAGAGAAAGAGAAAGAGAATCAGTCAGGAGTAAAAGAGTGAGAATACATGTGTTTTGATGTATGTTTTTATAGTGAGGGGCGCCCAAACCGCACAACAGGAAAAGGACCATCACTCCCTCACATACACACACTTAACACTCGGCTTCAGAGGTTTGTTAATGGTTTGTGTTGAAGGCCCAGATAGCGTTGTTGTGGTTATGTAAGGTAATGGTTTACAATCTCCCTTGATTATCTCTATTGGCGTGTTTACTACAGTTTCCCGCTCAAAATGAGAGAGAGGATGGCGTCCTCCCACAAAATGCAGAAACAATGGCTTAGGGAAGCAAATGGAGAGCTATGGTCCCCACTCCCTACTCCTTTAGGGCAGGGGTCTTCAACGTTTTCAGGCCAAGGACCCCTTAGCTGAGAGAGAGATATGATGCAGGGACCCCCAGATTCCATATAGTTTCATCGTTTGACAGCACAATCATCAGTGTATTCTGGATTAATATCAATTTGTGTTATCAGATATGTAATCACTTAAAATGTCAATACTTAATAAACATGACCTTTCACTCTGTACTTAGTCTGCTCTTTTTCCCCTCTACACCAAACCTCTCGAAAATAGCCGATCTACAAGCTCACAATGCCTCGCAGCGCGAGCTTGTGGATCTGCTATTTTTGGCTAAAGTACTCCGAATAAAAATGGAGAAAAAAATGTTTCTATCGCACAAAGATTTGGAGGACCCCCTGTAGTAACTCTGAGGACCCCCTATTGAAGACCCTTGCTTTAGGGTATTGTTGTCAGTACTTTTGCACATAATGTGAAATTTGTCCTCTGCATTTATCCTTCCATCCTAACTATTAGGAGCAGTGGGTGCCATTTCTACAGTGTCCGGGGAGCAGTTATAGGGTTGTGTCTTGCTCAGGGACACTTTGACACATAGGCCGTGACCAGAGGGCAAACCAGTGACCTTAATTGCACATTATGTGAACAATGGTGAACAAATCTACATTACAAAACTGGACACTGCATTTTTGTTACTTCCTTTAGAAATGTTTTACCATTTGAATTTGTGAGGGTTTTTTAAACATTGGCATCTACTTATTTGCGTTTGCTTATGTGCTATTTGTCCGGGTAGCTCAGTTGGTAGAGCACTCACCTTTCGAACCCGGGCACGGCTTGGGTGTGGCAAGTCGTGCAGTAAGTACTGGGAGCTGATGGTAGCAGGTGCTATGCTCCACTTCAGCAATCCATCTCCCAGAGGTCTAGCGCATAGTGAGACGGAGATGGACTCCCGCACTCTGGCTGATAACGACAATAACTACTTTTAAACCTATCTCACGAATTTTTGGAGTATCATGGCATGGCAAGGTAACTTACAAAACCCAAACCACTACCAAACTGTCATTGTGCTTTAAGCATATTTGTCTCCGGGTCCTCCTGAACTGAAACGTCTTATATTAAAATACAGAAAATATCTCCAATGGGGAAGAAGTCCCAATTGAATCGAGTTGAGTGATGCTGCAGCAGGCTGTGCTCTGTGTAGAAAAGTGGCTCAGCCAAATGGGGAAACTGAAAGAAATGAGGTGAATATAGAATAACATGTCCAGCCGCTCTGTAACCCAGTTGGCCGCCTTTCTATTGGTTGGTCCTCCCCAGAGTGAGTGAGTGTGTGTGTGTGTGTGTGTGTGTGTGTGTGTGTGTGTGTGTGTGTGTGTGTGTGTGTGTGTGTGTGTGTGTGTGTGTGTGTGTGTGTGTGTGTGTGTGTGTGTGTGTGTGTGTGTGTGTGTGTGTGTGTGTGTACTGTGTGTGTACTGTGTGTGTGAAGAAAGAACATGGCAAGCTGGTGCAGAGCCGGTGATCAGACCTGCTGTGCTCCATATACAGTACTGTAGGTCTGGACCAGAATGCTTAGTAGGCACATTTGCAGGGCCGCTCCCATCTTTTCCTCCCTCGTTCATTTTCCTCCTTATCCATCATCAGGGCTTCCTAGACCTGTCCTGCTCTCTGGCCTAATTTCTTCTCTTTCTCTCTGTCTCACTGCCTCTCTCCTTTCCGTCTCCATGTTACATGTCGTGGCCTCTCTCATTTCTATTCCTTCGACTCTCCTGTTTTTTACCCGCTGTTTGTCTTTTCTCCCTCCCTCTCTCTCTCTCTTTCTCTTTCTCTTATCCCCAGTCCACCTCTCTTGTCCTCATTTTCCTGTCTGTGTTTTCCCTCCCTCCCTTCCGACTCTCTGTGCTTCTCTCTCCTCATTTCAACTTCCTTCACACTTTAGGAGTATTTCTCTTTCTGTCCCTTTCATTTAGCTCACCCCTTACTCATACACACACGCGCACACACACTCACACACACATCTGTGCTCTGAATGCAGCAGACAATTCTGTTCTGTTGACGTATTCACACAATCCATTTATCTTTATCGGCATATGGCCGAATGCAGGGACGGAGATCATATTTTCGCCTGTGTGTTTTTTTCTTTGTCTGTCTGTCTTTCTATCCTTGGCTAATCATGCAAACTACTACACAGATCAGCGTCAAAATTCCTGTGCACGCTGTCAGTAGGCCATTTCAGAATATTTTTTCAAATCTATCAACGGCAACAATGTTATTTCGGTGAATGTTTAAAGGGATAGTTTTTCGCAAGAAAATAATTTGAGGAATCTTTGTGTCTCCATAGGGCACAAAGTAGGCTATTTGTGTCTCCATAGGGAACAACTGCAGGTCATCAAATTATTGGCTTAGGAATACTACAAAAACAAAGAAATAGCCATGAATTCAAATCTGCATGGGGTTGGGGTGAGTAATCGAGAGAAAAAGAAATATCTTGGGGGTGAACTATCCCTTTAACTTCATACTCACTGTACCTCCAAGCTATGGGACATGCGCCTGTGATAGTATGGAGTGGGACTTGCCAATCAGACACAAACTCTCTCTCTCTCTCTCTCTCTCTCTCTCTCTCTCTCTCTCTCTCTCTCTCTCTCTCTCACACAGCACACCTATGAATTGTGCGAACGTTGTCTGATTAACACCAACACACTACATTTTTGTATTTTTTTTTTTTTTATAAATCTTTATTCAAACATCATGACGTACAATTAACAAGACAATACGAAACAGGCAATACAGTACAGTACAACACAAACACAAACGACAAGTTATCAATACATCAATATAAAACAAATCATAGCCAGGGGGAATTATTAAACGAAATATTAAAATGTGAACATAAAAGAGTAGTTTTTTCAGCCTTCTTATTTTTTGAGTCACTAATTGTTTGAATATACTGCTTGGCTTCAATACAACATACCCGCATGCACATATGACGCAACAACCTCGGTTAGGTTTTCCTGCATATCAATCATGCCTAGACCTGTAGTGTTTTTGGGAACGTCGTTCTTTTCTCGCTGGAAAAGCAACAGCTGCTTTACTTGTGACAGCAAGAACAACAATAAGGTTTTTTGGCTCTGCCAAGACATGTCATCTAAAGAACAACATCAGGTAGCCTACATTAATCCTTAAATCCCTGCATTTTATTTAGTTGACTGGAATCCCCCAGGGGTCTAGACTTTCTTCCCTCTACACTAAATATCTTTTCCCCAATTGTGGCGGAATGTTTCCCCCGAATAGGGACCATAGACTGTAAAAAATAAATTAAGAAAATACCCATTGAGTTTAATGGCCAGCAGGAGTGGAATTAGCGACACCCTCTAGGCCATTAATGAGAACTGCAGCGTTTTCATGACTTTCTTATTAGCTTCAAATTCAGAACCGGATGCTTGGTGCTTGTTAGGGACACTAGAGGAATGTGAATGATGTGTACACAGTAAAATCCTCAGTGTTAATGCACACCTTCAGAAGAATGAATGTACAACAAAACAAAATGTGAACACAGTAAAATCACAGTAAAGTCTCAATTAACTCTAAGATACAAATGTATACATACAGTGTGTGAATTGTATTTATTTACCCAATACAGACCTGTCTTTTCAGTTGTACGATGAGGATCATACATGAGATTCCAATGTTGAAAATAAAATAATTATTAATAAGCTAACAAGACCAAACCGTCCGATTAATTGAGTTGGAGGGACAGTGCTATAATGAAATGAGGCACAGGAATTTGAATGCAATTCAATGCAGTTTTGGTCTGCAGCACACTGTAATTAATTCGGCCGACTTTGTGAGCACTCAACTGTTATTGATCAGCGGTCTGATTGCTTGATGGGTAATTGATTATACATACACCTTCCTGGTTACTAGCATGACATTGAGCCTGATCACTCACTCTAATAAGTCACTCACTCACACACACACACACACACACACACACACACACACACACACACACACACACACACACACACACACACACACACACACACACACACACACTTGTTCTTACGTCTATGTGTGTTTATGTTGGGAGGAAAAAAGCGAGGCATCACTAACGCTCAATTTATACATTATAAATTGGTATTCTCTCAGGCTTAAGCCTGGCTCAAGGAAGAGGATGCCCTAGATGCAATACGTTATGTATTGCATCTAGGACTGAGCTGAATGATTAAAAGCTTTATTCATTGGATTGGGAATCAAATCCTTAATTAAGAATGGGATGGCCCAACGGTTTACATTCTTATTTACACCACACAGTATTTCAAGAAATTGGGAGGTTATGCAGTTGGCCAGCCTGGGCCTGCATATACTGTTGTGTCAAGACTGACAAGGCCAAGACCATTGTTAATCCTGCAGGGGAAATTCATAGCTGCTCAAATGGTCATGATGAGTTCTAGGGGGGGTTGTTGCTAGGGGTTAAGTGTCTTGCTCAGGAACACTTCGGCACATAGACATGGGAGGCAAACTTGTGACCTTCTGAATATCAGACGACCTGGTCTCTGCCCACTCGGCTATTTTCTGTGTCTTAATTACCGGTGGGTCTTGTTTCTTAACTTAAAGACCTGCAGGAGTGGTCAGTTCCGTTTTGTTATTTTGAGGACGGTAAATTGCGCATTGCACATCTTATTTGAATCAATAAATGACTTGATATAGCATCTGTGAAATGTTCACACAAAAAACCAAATTCATGGTCAATTATATAATCTTGCATCGACTATAACAGTGTCTGGTGGTCATTTGGGAGGTCCCCAGATGATTAACTTAATGAGCAACATTGTTTTCTCTCTCAACAGTAAACAAACCAACATAAAGTTGAAGTGTATAGTGTGTATCTGTACATTTCTAAAGTAACAAATTAAGGACTTTGTAATGACAAATTAAACAATGGCCAAAATGTCAAATATTAGAGGCGGAAATTGTGAAAATAGCCGATCTACATGCTCACAACGCCTTGCAACGCGAGGCGTTGTGAGCATGTAGATCTGCTATTTTCACAATAGAACCATGTTATACAAAATGTAATGCCTCAACTCTTAGTGCTCGTCAGGGTGGGTGGGGGGGTCCCCAGTTCAAATATGATTATTTTGGAGGTTGCGGCCTGAAAAGGTTGAGAACCACTGGACTATAAGAAAACATAAGATTAAATAGTTAGTACTCCTTTTCTATACTGTACAGTACGTGACATTAAGGAATACACAGCAGATGTGCTGGCTCCAAACCTTCTCCCAGAGTGCATACAGCCCGCAACATTCAGCTATTTAAATTGTACATTACAAGCTGTTTCTTGTGCATGGTGTGTTTCATGGTGCGTGTCTGTGTGGTTGCTAAAATGTCAAGAGATAACGAGAGAGGGAGAAAATTATAATCTGTGCTGAAAAACAAAATGGGTAAGAAAACCAGGAGGAGGAACAGTCTCGCATAACTCTCGCTCTTTGAATTTGGTGAGTAATGGACCTGAAAATACTTCTTAAGCTTCTTGGATATTCATCTGGCTAGCCATAATTGGGGAATAAACAAAATTGAATTAATAAGCTTTGGCCTATTCATAATGCACTCTGATAGATTAAACGATAAAGCACACTGCATTTGGTACGCAATGATCGTGTGCCGATTAGGAACAAAGGGAGAGTATAAAACTGAATACAGAGATGTTGTTTTGTTCCGCTCTACTAATCCGATTTCCCAGAAGTTCTCGCCAGCTCTCGCATACAAAAGGGAGGGGCGCGAACCAGCTCACTATAGCTCATTCACTCTCTAGGACAGGGGTCTTCAACGTTTTCAGGCCAAGGACCCCTTAGTTGAGAGAGAGATGTAGCAGGGACCCCCACAACCTTTTCGTAATTTCATTGTTTGACAGCACAATCATCAGTGTATTTTGGATTCATGCATATCAATTTGTGTTTTCAGATATTTAACCACTTGAACCGTCAATACTTAATAAACTTGACCTTTCACTGTGTACTTAGTCTGCACTTTTCCCCCTCTACACCAAACACCACCTTTGCCGTTAAGAGGGAATCGTCAAGGAACTGAAATTGTTAAAATCCTAAAGGATCCCAACCCTACTTTTATCAGGTTCTCCTGGCCAATCTAAGATTCACTTATTTGAATGCCATAGATTTACTGATAACTACTATGATTCAAATATAAATAGGAAGTGCATGTTATCTTTCTTAATGAAGGTGAGTAAAACTCTGATGGCTGGAAATGCAAGTCCAGCCGTCAACATCCTGCAAGCTCACAATGCATTGCGAGCAGCATGAAATGCTGTGAGCGTGTAGATCTGCTATTTTTGCCAAATGTTTGCCGCCATAATAGGGCTCGCTAGGGTTCATGTGGTTAACTCGGATACGATCTGTCTCCTAGAAAACTGTGTGCATGGAAATAGTCTGGAACGGCGTGAGAAAAATGGGAGAACTTGTAGTCCACATCCACCAGCATATTTCCGGGTCCACTTGACTCCACTTTGATAGTTTCCAGATGTGTGTGTGCGTGTGTGAGTCTGTGAGACCATTGTAACCGATACTGCCTGACTTGGTTCTAAAAATAGGTTTAATAGTACATGCATAGCTATAAATAACTGTGAATGAAAAGCTTGTCAGTGGATGACATCACCAAGTCTGGTAGTTGTAAGTTATGGACGTGTCGCTCAAGTTCACAAAGATGTATTGGACCAACACCATGATAGAAATAACCTTCAATAATTCAGTTTTATATCTTAGGGTGTATTTCTATTCTATTATATAACTATCTCTGCTGTCAGGCAGAAACCAGCTAATTCCCACAATCCCTGTAGACATCTCTCCACACACTGCTATCTTTGGTGTCTCAGAGGACTATGCACGGTTCACCTCCAGTTTGGAAACACTCGGAAACACTCAGAACACTGGAAACACTCGGCTGCGCCTCGTGTTTCCCAACGCCTCTCAGCCGGTGTATACTACCCCGGTAACCACTCGCCTCTTGTGGCTTATTGCTTTAGTATGTATGCGTGAATTGTGTTAATATCGTTAATGGGAACCGTTAAGGAATCGAACCGTTAACTCTTTCTCAGCCTGAACGCACATATACGCATTATTGCGCAAGACTGGCGCAGCCTGATCGTACATATACGCACTAGGTGATTAAAAACGAAATAAATGATAATGATTAAAAAAAAAATATCGGCACACCATTTATATCACCAGATCGGCTTACCCAACATATCGGCACACCCCATCTGCGTGCGAGGAGGCGGGGGGATAAACACAAGTTATTTAGAAGGAATTTAATATCTCTTTTAAATATGATATTTACTGCATGCTGTGTCATTCAGATGCATTCAGATGCATTCAGATTCATCTGGTATTGGCAATATGTATCATTGTGTTGGTCAGTAGCTCCGTTTGAACTGATTGGTCTATTCATACAGGAAGGAAGTACTGGTCCATTCAATGAGAAGGTTGAGCAGCTGTGTGTGTGTGTGTGTGTGTGTGTGTGTGTGTGTGTGTGTGTGTGTGTGTGTGTGTGTGTGTGTGTGTGTGTGTGTGTGTGTGTGTGTGTGTGTGTGTGTGTGTGTGTGTGTGTGTGTGTGTGTGTGTGGGGGCGCGCGCGTGCTGTGCGTCGTGCGTGCCTGTTTGGATGATTGCGTGTATTACAGTATCCCCGGAAATAGTGGAAGGACTCCAGATGTCTGTGGCTGTGATGACATGTATGGCGAGACACACACACACATAGAGAATGGTTGGCCATATCAGTTACACAGTTAAACAGGAACACTTAAACAGCTGGCTTGGCTGTGTGAGAAAGACTTGGCTGAAAGGTCCAAACAACAGGGGGCAGAGAGGAAGAGGAGACGGAAGGAGAAAGCTGCAATCCCACAGGGAAAAAGACTTGCAGAAGAATGAAAGCAGCACAAAAAAAGCAAGGCACAGAAAGAGAGCTTTAACCATTTAAACCCTACACACCCTGTGTGTGTGTGTGTGTGTGTGTGTGTGTGTGTGTGTGTGTGTGTGTGTGTGTGTGTGTGTGTGTGCGTGTGCGTGTGCGTGCGTGTGCGCGCGCCTTTTTTTTTCACCCATTTTTTATTTTTTTACAAACTCACAAATGTACCCCAGAAGAGCTCTAAACATAATCAGATTAGATTGCACCACGGTGCAGTAGTTACACGTTTAGTGGAGAGGGTGAAATGATTTTCTTTACCAAATCATCAGTCATAAGGAAAAGAACATGTGCAAAAACGAAAGAACGATATCTTACACACGGTGTGTTGGCAAAACTTCTGAATAAATTAAAAAAGGGAGATTAACCTTTGAGAAAAGCCAACACAAATTCAAGCGCTCCATCCCAATAATCACACACACACACACACACACACACACACACACACACACACACACACACACACACACACACACACACACACACACACACACACACACACACACACACACACACTTATAAATAAAACATTCCATTGACAGTAGACAAATAGCCAACATGCCACATTGAGGTTGGATTGTTGTCATTGGAGAGTTTTACTGTCACAGAGACTGAATACCGTTTCATAGGCCACATTGACAGCAAATATATCTATGGAAAATGGTCTCCCTCCTCTGTCTGTCTGTCTGTCTGTCTGTCTGTCTGTCTTGGACTGGTGCAGCAGATGAAACATGGGTGTCTCATTCACCAGATCTTAACATACTTTACATGCCACAGGGACATCTAACTTTTCCCCTGCTTGTTAAACATACACCCACACACACATAGTACTTCTGAAATGCTGCTCCATTCCGTTCTCATTGCCTCTCATTTCCTCTTATAGCATACTGTATACGTTATATGGCTTACATGTGTGGCTTTCACAAACTGTGTATGTGCCTGTTCACATGCATACATTTTTGTAAACGCATGTCTTTATTTGTAAACGCATGTCTTTATGCATCTTTGTTTCAGATATGAACGTGTATCCACGGTTCATCATCTTTTATTTATTAAATGCACATTATTCAGTGGTAAAGAACTAGTTTACACTAATGGTTACAAAAACATTCTGATGAATTTGGGCAGAAACCAGGAACTATTGGGATATACTGTAGGTGTTTTCAGATGAATTTGGGCAGAAACCAGGAACTAGTGGGATAGAGGTGTTTTCAGTAGTACATTGTGTTCAGGACAGATGGCTTTTGGCAAAGAGAAAGACGATGAGATACAGAGATGCTGTTGGTGATAAATATAGAACACGAGACCCAGCAGGAGGTGAGAGCGAGTCAGACACTGCGCGTGTGCGTGCGTGCGTGCGTGCGTGTGTGTGTGAGTCAGACAGACAGACACACACTGTGTGTGTGTGTGTGTGTGTGTCTGTGTTGTAGTTTAACCCAACATACTGGGACAACACAATTCAACCACCAGGTGTATACTGTATATAGATGGTGGGCAGGGGGCATATTTTCCTCCATATCTCATTTTACCTAATGTGCATCATTACATTTGTATGCCTGCAGGTCTCACAGTAGTGTCAGCACTTTGCTTTAATGGCCATTAGTGCTACACAGTAAAATCCTCTGTGTTAATTTCACTGTAAAATGTAGATTTGTAAGCTTGTAAAAGTTAGCTATTCTGTCTTTGCCACAAATATTGCAGTGGAAAACAAACAAAAGAACAATAATGTTTTTAACTAGTCTGCTCTGCATTCGTTAGTCTATTTTATCAAGTTACATTTCATGTCTAACTTTGATAAAAGCTGGGAAGATGGGACGCACGCGCGCACACACACTGTGGGTGATGTCCACATTTGCACTACAGTAAATGGCAAATGGTAAACTAAATGGTGCATTTGCTTTATTCCAAATCACTTTACATAGATTGTCCATTACCGTACATTCACTCCACACACACATTCATAACCAATGAAGGAGGAAACCATGCAAGGCACCAACCAGCACATCAGGAGCAATGAGGGGTTCAGCATCTTGCTCAAGGACACTTCGACACTAATGCTGCGTTCAGATGGGCTCAGGCAAGCGGTAGACGGCAAACGGCACTACCTGCTGGACGGTACGGCAAGGTAGAACAAAATATGCCCGACGGAACGGTACGGCAACATTAATTAATTATTTAAAGCGCTCGCACAAAATGAAAACGCGCGCTGCGGTGGTTGAGGTGGCTCCATGCTGCTCTCTCTGCTACTGCTGGCTGATGTGTGTTCTGTGTGTGTTGGCGCTCTGCTCGAATTTGTCCCGTGAGATGGAGCTACGTAACATCCGGTTCCAGATTCCGTCCTGTACCACGGTAAAAACATAAATTAATTTAACTTTGAACGGCACGTCTGCCGTTTACCGTCACCGGTTTCGACTGCCGGACTACTTTACCGTTTGCCGTTCTACTCCCGTCCACTAAAATGACTTCCGGTTTGCCGTCTACCGCTTGCCTGAGCCCATCTGAACGCAGCATTACTCTGGGGGAGCCCAGGATCGAACTGGGAACCTCACGTTTCCCATATGGGCACTCTACCGGCCTCTCGACCCCTGAGCCACTGCCGCCCCCTACAACAGTGGTTCTCAACCTGTGGGTCGGGACCCCCCAATTTATTTTGAGGGGTCCCCACAGATGATTAACTTAATGTGCAACAGTGTTTTCTCACACAAGAGTAAACACACCAACATAAAGTTTAAGTGTACAGAGGTATCTACACATTTCTAAAGTGACAATGTAAGGACTTTTTAATACCTCTAAAATGACAAATTAAACATTGGCCAAATTGACAAATATTAGAGGCTGAAGTTGTGAAAATAGCCAATCTAGAAAATGTAATTTCTCAACAAAGTGCTTGTCAGGGTGGGGAGGGTCCCCAGTTAAAATATGATTTTTGGGGGGTTGCGGCCTGAAAAGGTTGAGACTTAGGAACCACTGCCCTAGAGTATAACTTGTCTCTCCTTTGGACCTGTGAATGGTTGGGGCAAGGGGACATGTCTTCTACAAATAGAAGAGCGAACAAAGAAAAAGATGGGTGAAGTAGTGGCCGTGGAAGCTGCTCCTCCAATACAGTATAGAACTTAATTGATCCCCTGGGGGAAATTCAGTTGTCATAGCAGCACCACAGTATGAAACACACTGATAGGAGTAGAGAGATACACCAAAGCTTAAAGACAAAGTAATAAGAAGGGATTAAACAGTGTTTTTTACTCCTGGTTTAATAAAGGTCAAATAAAAAATAAAAACATGGACAGTCTATCTATTGTGAATACAATCTATCCACAGTGTGGGAAAAAAAGAATGAATAATCCAGCAGTTGTCCTTAGAAGTCCTCTAATAGATAATAGTGTTTATGGAACAGCCTGGCCTTTGTTCAAGACCATTAACTAACTCTACTCTTACCCTTCATTTCTTTGACTGTACAGTATGTTTATCTGTCTCCGTTTACCACATCATGTTTGTAATCGGCTGCGTGTGCGTGTGGACAAGACATGGGAGACCTAAACATGCAAATAAACTGCAGTGAAAAGTCTTGTTAGCGCTCAGTGGGGGCTGTTTTCTGGCAATGCGTCGTGTTTCTCTTCCTGTAACTTTAACACCCCTCTTTTTCTGTTAATCCGCTTATCCTTCTCATATCACAATGATATTGTTGTGTTTTTCCGTAAATTAATACCTACTTTGTCATTACAAGAGTGTTGCCCAAAAGTAGTGAAAATAGCCAATCTACAAGCAAACAACGCTTCACTATGCAACGCGTTGTGAGCTTGTAGATCGGCTGTTTTTAAAACGGGATTAAAAAAAGGAACGGTTTTGGACATACAAGTTTTCCCGCTCGACAACAACGATTTGATATCTCTTATCTAGCCTCCATCTGTTTCTCTCTCTGTGTCTGTCTGTCTCTCTCTTGCTATCTAACCCTCTCCTGCTCTCTGTTTAGTCTTCACTGTCGTGGGAACAATATTGGTTTCACAGCTGGCAGAGGGCTGCACACAACCCTGGGATTTACACGCTATAGGTCACTGGCTCCCTATGCGGGGTCCGGAGACCCCCAGGGGTCCGTGAGGGGGTTCCAGGGGGAATGATAGTTAGGGGAGTTAAAGACCTTAGGGGTCTTTAACTCTGAACGTCAACAGAACAAATGTAACTAAATGGAACACGACACGTACGTACGCTCTCAGAATTCGATGAACACGGGGCATTTTACAGTGTATATTGGGGTCCCAGAGATAAAATATACATCAAATGGGGGTCTGTGCCGTGGCCTAATGTGTATCAAACTTGGGGTCCTTGAAATTAAAATGGTTGAGAATAACTGCTATAGTTCACTCATGTTGTGCCTGGTTGTGTGCATTCACTTTATGAATATTTGAGTGTTTCTTTTTACTGCTCATTGACTGATAGGCTAGCCTATCTGTCAGTGAGCACTGAGCAGTAAAAAAAAAACTAAAATATGACATAATATATTGTAGCCGTTACAGTATATGTGTTGTGGATATATCGTTGTTTCTTACAAAGGTTTTAAAAAAAAATAGTTTTATTGTTCTGTTGTAATGAGGATGTGAAAATATGACTTCTACATGGCTTATGCGTTGTGTGCCTAAACAATTCAGTCTAAAAATCTGCAAAGTTGTCCCGTGTGTGTGTGTGTGTGTGTGTGTGTGTGTGTGTGTGTGTGTGTGTGTGTGTGTGTGTGTGTGTGTGTGTGTGTGTGTGTGTGTGTGTGTGTGTGTGTGTGTGTGTGTGTGTGTGTGTGTGTGTGTGTGTGTGTGTGTGTGTGTGTAAAATGGCACATTGCGTTAGAAGAACCTCATTGTCCCAACCAATGGAGTAGAACACCACATAAGCGGGATCATTAAGCAAATATTTCACAAGATGGGATGCGACCGTGTTTGTATGTTGTTGTGTTGTACATGCTGTGTGTGGGTGTGGGTGTGTGTGTGCACGGACACTTAAAGGGGAAGACCACCCATTTTCAATATTGAAATATGTCATTAATTTACCTTAGAGGAGTTGTGTGGAAATAGAAAAAAAGTTCCCCGCCTTCTGTGTTGCCTAGAACTGGAGGATTGATTTTGGGGTTTGTATTGTAAAGTACAATGGTGTGATGTCATCAAGTTGTACCACCCATTGAAAATGGGTGGTCTTCCCCTTTAAGGAAGCGTATACGTAAGACTGTGTGTGTTTTTGCAGTGTGTCTCCTATCCCTCAATCTTTGAGATTTGTAGATATTCAGGAAAACAATATCCACAGACACCGATGTCAACACACACAATGCCCACACACACATACATAATATCCTCTTTACTGACATGCCTTTGATTTTCTTATTGTCTATGTTGCTTCTTGTTTCCCTATCCACTCGTCTTGCTTGGATTCTAACACCATATGCATTTCAGAAAAACATCAAACGATCCTTCCTTGCTGGTGGTTTGTCAAAGTAAAGCTATAGTGTTATTCTTGTGCATGTGCCTTGTGGATCACGATCTGACAATGCACACACCTTTCAGGAGTGTGTGCTTTGTATATCGTTGCTGTCGAGCAGAAAACCTCTTATCTCCATCTTATAACCTTTTATGTTATATCGTATATCAATTCCTTACGTCTTCATACTACAGTGTCATACAAAAGTAGAAAAAATAGCTGACGTGTTCCATTCTGCAACATTCCACTGACCTGCCACTAACAATGGCATTTCCTGTTCCGAGCATGTCTTAAGGATGGACAGTACGGTAGTTCAAACCTAATCTAACCTAGCCGAAAGTTCTCTGTCAGCTTCTGCATGCTGCAGACGGCCTGTTTAGTGCTGTGCATGCTGTTTGCATCACAATACTGTAGAATTCACCATGTCTTTCTGTTCCATTGTGAACACAATAGGTGTGACTTACAGTATGGCACATCATATTTGTCACCCATTACCCTGCACAACATGTCTTCATCTTTTAACTGTGTAATGTCTAAAACGCTATTATGGTACCGTGGAAAAGGAAATGCTGGTTTCTGACATGTCCGGGATGTTTGACTCGCTGAAACACCTCTCTGATCTCTTCCATATTTTGAATACTTGGCAGTGTGGTGTGGCAAATGTAATTTTCACGGTAACGTGGGATCGGTAAGGCCCTGTTATTGCATTCAAGTGTTGGCCTTTGATTTCGTCAGCAGCTGTCAGCTCAGCCACCACGGCGAGAAAAAGCTGCTAGCACCGCTACAGGACATGCAGAAGGAAAAGAAAATCGGAATGAATCCAGACAGTTACAGGCAGAGGACCATAATGTTTTAGTAACAAAGGTTGTGGCATTTATTAATTAAACCAGTATCATCCGTTAATCTCAAAATTACATCTATTGTGAAGTGAGCTATTCATGAGTTAATTTCATTAAGCGTCCTGCGAAGCTTGGCCAATGTGACCCTACAACCAAAACATACAACAAACTTTGGACAAACAGACAAAGTCAGATGTTGGAGCACCGCTCAAAAAGTATTTAAACAAAGGTAATGATAATCCCATAAGTATGTGTAGAATTTCTTAGCGTTGGACACTCCATTCATTCATATCGTTATCTGTATGGAGGATGAGTGCAGGCGTTTGTTTTGACTGACGCTGAGGAAGGCCACAGGCCTAAACCGGTCCGTCTGACCATCTTCTACACTGGTGAGACTGCTGTTGTGTTTTAAAGAAATAAAAATACAAAACAAGAAACTACTGCAGCGAGTGCGGATATTCCCTTTCTTCCTGATACTTACCTGAATCTGCACCCAGTAAACAAAAATACTTTTCTACTCTCGCAGAGAGCGCGTCATCTCCAGCCGGTTTTGTACCGACTAGGAGTTTTTTGTCCTGCAGGCGTTTGTTGTCATGACTCTATGCTAGTAGTGTATTGTCCAACTAACACTGTGACCAGCACCATCAGTGAAACCAGGGCATTGCCTTGAACCATAACAGAGGTAAACATGGAATCAGACCCCACTGCCACATAACATGATCACATAGGGAACACTGGTGTTTTACATTTTACCATGAGGATCATTCCCGGGGTTTTCTTCGTGGGAAATTCAGCCGTTGTTGTGGCCTCAGAGAATCATGAGGAACTCGAAACTATGCACTGAGGGCAAGCATGTCTAGTTTTCTCAGCCTTCACCTCCCCAACCCCCAGCAAAAAATACACACAATGACAGTTCCCCTCTTTTGATTTCAGTGTCAAGCGTCCAGCAGGGATGTCCAGCCTCCTGAACCGCCTCGGGGGCAAGAAGCAGAAGATGAGCACGCTGGAGAAGTCTAAAATGGACTGGGACGCTTTTAAATCTGAGGAGGGCATCACAGAGGAGCTGGCCATTCACAACAGAGGGAAAGAGGGGTAAGAGAAACAGAGAGAGGAACAAATGTAAGCCCTCAGTAGGGCATTCACCAAATATTCGAATATTCGAATATCAAAGTCACTATTCGACGTTGTTCACCGAAGTCGAATATTCGCTTATTTATTTTTTATTTTTTATTGTTTTCTCTTTAAAAAATATATAGTTTATAAAGCTTGGCTAGATAAGAAGTCATAAGAATGAGCTGTCAATGCCCCTGGTGGATGAATTTGTTAATGCTCTATACCAGGGCTTCTCAAACCTTTTTAGGCCGTGACCCCCAAAATAAACATATTTGAACTGGGGAGCCCCACCCTGACAAGCACTTGGAATTGTAGGTATTACATTTAATGTGACTCTGTTCCACAGATAAATATTGTGAAAATAGCAGATCTACATGCTCACACATGTGAGCATGTAGATCGGCTATTTTCACAATGTTCGCCTCTTGCTTACTTAATATTTGACAGTTTGGCCAGTCCTGTTGAATATTCGACTATTCGAATACTTTGAGGTCGAATAATTCAAATACTAAAAATCACTATTAGTGAATGCCCTAGCCCTCAGTCAGACAGCACATGGCTTGCTGGAGGAGTGGACAGAACCGCAGTCCAGGCTGAACAGAGAGAAAGACCCAGAGTGGAACATGGATCCAAGCATGGGGGAGGCGGGGAAGCGATGAGTGCCGCCGCTGGTGAAGAGTAATACAGGCAAAAGAGAAATGAAGATAAGGAGGGCGGGGGGTGGGGAGGAGAGGAGAGGAGAGGAGAGGAGAGGAGAGGGAGTTGTCATTTATCCTCCCGCTGAGAGCGAGTGACAGAGAAGTGGGGAAGAGGGATAGAGGGATTTAGAAGAGTAGATGGGGAGGAGGATTTCAAAGCGGTTCGTAATGCCGGAAAATGAGAAGTGGGGGGAGGGAGGTGGAGGAAAGAGAGGAGGGTAACTTTAGGATGGATAGATAGGGGATGAGGAGGAGAGGAGTGGAGAGGGGCAAAATAATAACCAGTGACAGTAGAGGTGACAGGAATTTAAGGAAAAAGAGGTAAAACTGCAGCGATGAGAGAGAGAGAGGGGGAGAGAAAAGTAGAGGACAGACAGAGAGATGGAGAGGAGAGGAGAGAATAATTTCACCCTCTCCTGAGGATGCTAATTAACCATGACATCATCATTCGGTTACCAGGGGCAACTCAAGGCCGCACACTCAGCCCATTAACTGGCAACAATACACACACTTACATACACACACTGACACACTCACACACATGCACATAGTAAGGCACTATCTCAAAGTCACGCAAAGTCGCTCACTTGTATAGACACGCAATAACGCTCGCACGAAAATGGGTTCTGTGACGCTTAAGTGCATATACATCATGCAGTCACAGGCACGGAGATAACCAGGCAGACATGCTGTCATACATGACCTGCTATGGTGTCACATGGAAATGAGCCCATAACAGTCTCTCACACCCATGTATCTCTTTTTCTAAATCTCTCATTTACTCAGTTCACGAACATACACGCACGCACACTTGTGGTATTATGCAGAGATATAGTCACATCTCTCTCACGTTTTTCTCTCTCTCACATACAAACACACACAAACACACACACACACACACACACACACACACACACACACACACACACACACACACACACACACACACACACACACACACACCACAGACAGTGGAGAGAGCAATCAGATATAGCCGTTGAATTAGAGGGTGGCCATGGTTTTTACAAGTTACAGACTGGAGGACAGGCTAAATATCTACTGCGTGTTTGTCTATCCAGGGAGAGAGAGAGAGCAGGATGGAAGACAGACAGTATGAGGCAAAATTTTATGTCAGCCCCGCCATTTAGTGACGCTCATCTGGGAGGGAAAGGAGGGAGAGACGAAGGGAGGGGTCATTTTGGTGAAATAGCGGTGTGATGGAGAGGATTCATAGACAAGAGGCTAAATCAGTTTAGGCCATTCATTTAAGGTTTGGCACAAAGAAAAGAGGCAGGGAGGAAAGAAAAAAAACTGAAGGAGAGCTAAGGAAGATGGAACTGGGGGAAGAATAGTGGTTGGAGGCAGGGAAGGAGGAGTGACACGCACTGGGAAGAAGGGAGAAAGGAAAAGTCCACTGCATGAGCATTTGTAAAAGGTCTTTTTCTTTGTTAAATGCTGCCAAGTAAAGTGATCGAAATGGCAATCTACCATGACCTCCATAGGCCTGTGAGAATGTTACGCCAGACATTCAAAGCATTTTGTCTCAAATACCATGGTCTTTGACAACAAATAATTTAAACTGATGACTTTTAACCCATTTAGACCTGAGGCTGATTAAAAACACCTAATCCTAACCTAGATTTTCAGAAATCTTAAAATTTGTAGTCAAAAAATGTGAGCAAGTTCTTGTTGCTATATACACAGCAAAATCTAAAATGACACAGAGGCTTTCCCTGTCTTAATGGGTTAAAGTTATACCATGTAACTTTTTTTATTAAACAAATCTTAAAATTGTCCTAACTGTTAAATCGCTAAAGTTTTAGAACACCCACTCCGTTATTTTCAGCTTCTAAAGCCTTCTCTTTATATGTTTTCTATGAGCCGTGAGGGCTCTGCATCATCTGTATACGTTGTGTATATGTTGGCCAATCACATAGCGGATCATACACACATGATACACTACCGGCCAATCACAGCGTATCTGCCGTCTCTTCAGGAAGTAGCCTCCCTCAGCTACAGTGTTTACGATGGTGAAGGATTCTTAACCTCTTAATCCCCAAATCCTGACCAGAAAATTACGTTCTACCCCTCCACGGATTCGTATCGGTCGCGGTGGTTTGCGGCGCCGCTCCGGTGGTCCGCGGCGGTGGTCCTCGACGACTCCGGGCGAAAAAAGCAATTCCGCTACTGACCACTAGTTTAGCAACTTACACAGTATAGCTTTAAAGCAAAGAGGAGGGTTGATGTGCGAGAGGAGGCTTTTAGAATGTATTAACTACAGTACAGTACACTGATTTGTGGAGGTGTGAGTGAGACGGTATGGACAGAGTAAATCGCACTTGGTTCGTTTCTACAGTGATACGCTAGGCTAGGGTCTGCATTCTAACGTCGTCAACATCCCACGCGAAAGGGTACCTTCGACATTAGCATGTGGATGCAGACGTTCACTGGAAAGATGACGCCTAAAGCATGAGGGAACATGCAGCTTAGGGATCATAGACAAGCTCCCCTCGCCACTCACCCTCTAGAGCTTTCATCACAAAGCTGTGTGCCATGGCACAGAGTGCACTCCGGTTAAAGGGAAGGAAAAGAGCATACTTAGTTGGTTATTTCAACACTAGCCCCTAAAGAACCCGCTGATAACATATTCAGCCTAATCCACCCCATTTATCTCACCACTGTGCTGTGGTTACTCCGCCCTTCTCTGGTCACGAAAATACCAAAAAGTTATGTCATCACACTGTTGACGGCCCTTTACTCCCATGCTCCTGTTTCCCCAAAACCCACAGCCTTATC
>NC_137820.1:51073943-51121443 GCF_963921795.1 Nannobrachium achirus
TATATAGCGCCACCACAAGGCCAAGGAAAACGTCTGGCCTGCATTTTTTTAATCGGCCTTTTATAGCACCACCAGGAGGTTGACTTAAAGGAGTAGTTCACCCCCAAAATGACTTTTTTTCCATTGATTAGTCACACCATGGAGACTAGAGTTCAATAATATTTTTAGTTTTTTGTCGCATTCCTAAGACTAAAATGTGATAACAATAAATTTACCCCCTTTCTTTCCGGATGGGGACCCGTTTCGAAACAGGTCCCCATCTGGAATCAATGGGGGAAAATGTACTCGAATCAAATTTTTGTCTTAGGAATGTGACAAAAACCCAAAAATATTATTGAACTCTAGTCTTTTAATGCACCCTTTTACGGGATGGGCTTTCATCCAATATGGAGCTTTGTTTGACAATGTGATGAAACAACCTGTTGAGTTCTTATGTAAAAGAGATTAAGAGAAAACTTGTCCAAGGTCTCCTAACTTTGTTGAAGAGGCGATATATGACACTGTCAATTACACCATTAACATCAACTTGTCAATGTTGTCAAATTGTGTGCGATGATGACCAAGATTACACATCAGTAGCGGATGTGAAATACGTTCAATCAACAACAAGCCATCTCTGGACAGGTAGGTCTGTCTGTCATCAATGGCATAATTGCCCATATGTTTTCTTTGTATGCACAATAAAATCCTCAGTATTAATAGTTTCTGCCAGGCCGAAAGTCATGGCCGAGCACCTATATGTTTTGCAACTCTCTGTCCGTCTGTGGGTCTGTCCGTCCGTCTATGAACATCTAATCTCAGGCACCGTAACGCCATTCGCAGCGAAACTGTGCACACGCTCCTTGGATGCCAGAGCAGAACCTCCGCCTGGAATCTTTCAGATCGGCCTGTTATAGCGCCACCAGGAGGCCGATTTTTGCAAATATCACACAAATCGGTACACTGTATCTCTATAGTGCTTTCTGATTCTTCATATTTCATCCTGATTGGCTAAGATTGACTTCCAAAGCAGGAGTGCCCTGTTTCAAACAAAATGCCTCAAATGATGAACACACTGCGCTTTCCGTGAAATTTTGCAATTTATAAAATTTTCTCACTAGGCCAAGAAAGAAATGACACTTGACATTTTTCAAATCAGCCTCATGGTGGCGCTATAACAGGCCGATTGATGTTTTTACCTATAACTGCACCGATCTGAACCGTATAGGCACACTCCCTAGACGATCTGCTTTTTATAGTGCCACCAGGAGGCCGGCTTATGTAAAATACATTTTCTTATATTACTCCTTCAGATTTAATCCAAATTTTATGCAAATCAGTACACATTATCTCTCTAGTCATGTGATCAAGACAGATTTGTTTGATTTGTCATATTCCATCCTGATGGAATGGAATGAAGATTGGCATCTAAAGTTTGCAGGAGTGGCCCGTTTTGAATTAAATGCTGCATCAGTAACGCAGCGTCTGACTGCGGTGAAACTTTGCACGCACATTCACAGGAACAAATGCCACCAGGAGGCCAATTTTTGCAAAGCAATCTTTTATATTACTCCTACACTTTTTGTCCAAACATCACGCAAATTGGTACACATTATCTCTAAGTGATCAAGATGGATTTGTCTGATTTTTCATATTCCATCCTCATTGGTGAATTCTGAAGATTGCTGGCCCACAATAATCTACCTGACCTGGTGGAGACCTGTTCTCCGAGGAGCACTTTTTTTTTGTTTAACTTGAAATAATTTTAACTGCACGCATGCCTGCTTCTTTAGCCTATATGTGGAAATACATTTGTGTGTGTGTGTGTGTGTGTGTGTGTGTGTGTGTGTGTGTGCGTGCGTGCGTGCGTGCGTGCGTGCGTGCGTGTGTGTGTGTGCATATGCTTGTGTGCCCTGTGTGTTTGTAATGTGTGTGTGGTCTAAAATAGCTGCTGTCGTTGGGGGGATAATGTGAGACCCTAAACCCTGTACACACACTGACTGCAGGGAGCCCAATGACCTGCATAGCTACACACCACACTCAAAGATGTCTAAGAATAAAGGTGTAAGTTCAACCCATGGGGGGAGCCTCAAATGGGAAATGTACAAATGATTATCCATTATTTCATCATACAATATAGGCCTATGTGCAATCAACCCCAAACGTGAAATAGGCTACTTTTTGCGGGGCATATAAAAGTAGTTGTTGCCCCAAATGTGATGCATTGTACAGTATGCGTATGTGTATGTCATGGAAAAGCAAGTTTCCCTCTTGGATGCTTCTTACATTGGACCAAACACATTTAGCAATTTGCTAAATGAAATTGCTGTTTGCTACACTTTGGCTGCCTGCTCGAACTACTTTATTATTTGTACAGACACAGGGCCGCTGTCATTTGCATTCCTGCCCAGATTTTGTGTTCCCAGTCTGGCCCTTCAACATAATTGACACAAGACATTAACGATCACTATTAATCAGCATCTTTTATCACAGCCTTTCCCCTATCGATTGTCTTTTTATACACATGCACACAATACTAAATCAATGTCATTGCATGCATCATGTACAAACACAACTTAGGGGCGTGCCCATAACTCTATGGGCGTGCCTGCCTCTTGGCGGAGATTTGCCCTTCACTGAACGTCCCCTTTCTATCTAGCTGCATGACTTGAACTCATTAAACAGAACATTATAGCCTAATCAATTGCACCTTCAACTAAAACAAGCTATTTCTATTTCATCATCACACTGGGTGAAACAAATCAGTGAAATCACACGCACACCCCTTGAGTGTAATGTTGCTGACTGACAGCCTGACAGAGGAGGCCAAATTGAGCTCGGTTTTTGTGACGATGATGCTCTGGCCTGTGGACTTGTAGATCGGCTATTTTCGACTAGTGACACCTTCAAACGACGATGTATAGCATATCAGCCGTAGCACGCAGACGCAGGCCGGTGAGGGAAACGGAGAGACTCCTGTCTCTTTAAGTCCAAACTTGATGATTCCGTTGGAAAGGCAGGGCTGGCGGTGAGTGAGCAGGCACGCCAGGCAGAGCAGCAGAGCAGACTGAGCTGAACGGGGAACGTAACGTTACCTACCTCTGGAACATTTTACCGGACCAATTTAAACCCTCTTAAATTCCAGCTGTTTGCCCGCTTTCCCGTCGGGAATTTCACATGATAGATAGATCTGGTGCAGGAAATCGACGAGGGAGACGGGTGACATTCGAAGGAGACGGAGAGAGAGAGGAGAGGAGAGGAGAGGAGGATAGACTACACTAGACGTAGCTGTACTGCCTCGGTTGTACGGAGCTACAGGGGACACACACACACACACACACACACACACACACACACACACACACACACACTCTATTTTCTCACACATTCACACTGTACGCGCACTCTCCAAAAACTTAGAAGGCAAAACACGCGTGGCAGATGTCTGCTTGTCCTGGACTGATGGTCATCATGGAGTGGATCAAGGATTGACACTTCGGGTGCCGTGAAGAATCAACATTTTTTGTTCATGTTTGGAAAGTACACCGTCCATTGCAGTGTATCCTATTTTGAAGACAACCCTGAGGAGAGAGACCACACAGCAAACATGTCTGTCCCTGTAAGTATATAATCTGCATAGACACTAGAGCCTACTTTTGCAGCATTTTTTGCTGTTTCATGTCTGCTTCTCTTCTCAATCATGCAATCCTAATTAGACTATTTAGCCATTGTTTATTAAGCTTCAGTTCATATCTATCTATTCAAGTCTTTCAACATCTTGCACCATGCAGTCATATCATGATACTAAGCATACTCTGAGAGTCTCGTATCTATATTTTTAGGTATGCTGGATTGCATTTAATCTATTCTTGGCAGTAGGCTTATACTGTCAACGCTCTCGGGCAGCTGATTGAAATAGCCTATGTAGTTGTGTTACAATTCCTCTGGTACATTTTGCACATTGTGGTACATTTATTGTTCTGTATTTGACAGTCCCTGTCTTTAAACATATTTGGTCGCCAAGGCATGTCGTGTTTACGTTTGTTTTATTGCACTATGTCTGTCACATTCCTAAAGAATCTGATTCCACACACACTCCAAGGCTGCGTGTGCCCACAGTGCCCTGAAGCGCAGTAGGCTGTGTGCCCTGAGCAGCCCTGACTATTGCTACTTCTCTAATCATCCTCACTTCTGTGTGTGTGTGTGTGTGTGTGTGTGTGTGTGTGTGTGTGTGTGTGTGTGTGTGTGTGTGTGTGTGTGTGTGTGTGTGTGTGTGTGTGTGTGGCAGGGGTCTTTAACGGAGTGGGGGCCCCACTGTTGTTCATATTGTATAATAAATTGTGTTGCTGACAGCCCTGTTAATCATTGTATGCTGGGTTCATGTTAATGTGTATTTTCACATTTTTCAGGCATTTAACCAGTCATAAAGCGTCAATAGGCTACTTAGTAAACTTGACCTTTCACTCTGTCTGCCCCCCCCCCCCCCCCATCTACACCAACCTCTTTGCTGAAAATAGCAGATCAGATCAGATTCTCCTCAGAATAGAAATTCTAGGGTTCAATAATGTTATTTCTGTAGTAACTCTGTGTCCCAGAAACCCTTGAAGACTCCTGGTGTAAGGGCATGGCCCTTTGACCGGGCTGTTTGTCCTTTGTCTTCAATGTATTCTGTATAATCAATGCCATGGCTTATGCATTAATTCACCTGCAGAAAACAGTTTGTTATTGTTATAATATTTTAAAGCGGCACTATGTCATTTTCTTAAATGAATAAATGGTAGAGTATGTTAATACAATGTAACTTATACAATCGAGGTGGTTGTATTTTGTCTCCCTGCTCTTCTATTGAAACATTCAGATCGTGACTGTCAAAGATCACATGGTCAAGATTACATTTATCCCCTGAGCAAGCAGGCAGGCTCTATTAGCAGCAAATAGATGTCGTCATTGCGCAGGAAACAGGGTTCAAATCCTCTGTAGAAATCTTGTGCTCCAGAGCGCTCGGTTGGCGCAGTGGTGGCCCGTGTTCTGGGGAGGGAAGCCGGGCGAGGAAGGTGAAAATTGTCACGGCACGTGATTGTACGGGCTGGGGCAGCACCTGTCAGCAAGGAGTGTTGGGCGGGAGGAGTAGGACGAAGGCTCTACGTCCTTCTGGTGGGGGCTCCTCACTGGCAGAGGAGTCAGTACGATACGAGTGACAGTGGGAAGGAATCAATTAAATTGGGGAGAAAAGGGGAGAAAAAGAAGGAAACAAATATTGTGCTTTCTTTGTATCGCTCGTTTCTTGTGGAAAATGTGAGTGAAATATTCACTGTAGAGCCCTGTCTCATCAGAAGGTTGCTTATAGACTACATCCCATAGCCTGGAGGGACAATATTGGTCTGATTGGAGTCTGGGATCAGCGGTGTCTGGTTGAGATATACAGAAGAACAAGTTTATTATTGTCACAGATGTTGTGGTCTATAGGTGTGTATAGTAGGAAACGTGTTTTAGAAGCAACATATTGGTGTAGTTATGAAGTGCTGGAGTACTGTTGTGTATGTGTAAACTGGCATAAAGGTACTCATTCTTTGTGGAAGTTTTGGCAGACCATGGGTTGGTGCTGGGAAGGGAAGGGTGTGCTAATTATGTTTCAGCAGATGTCTTTGGAACGTTGAAGGTGTGGTGTTTTTGTGGGAAATATGATGCATCCTTTGTTTTAAAGACTGGATATGTAATGACTTGCTGTTAATGGATTCCATTACAAACACATATTTCTAGGTATGTTGTAAGAGTGTGAGATGTATAAGACTTTTGCATTTATGGCGCAAGGCATTTGGCAATCAGTAAGAGACGACATGTTCAGATGTGTGGATGACATGTTTTGAGTGGTATGGTGCGTTGTATAGGTCAGTGGTTTTCAATGGTTGAGGTAGTGTGCCTCCTTTTATGAAGGTATGGCATTTGAATACACACACACACACTCTCTCCCTGTGTGAAATCAGGCAACCTCGGAATGGTCGGACCCACAAATCCGGCGACCTCGGAAAGGTCGGACCCACCAGGTATTTCTGGTCACGGTCACCAAGACTGGGGGTGTGGGAAGGGATTTGCGATTCTGTCCCTGTAGACTGATTTCTTGAGCGCCGCCCAGTGCAGAGTGCACTGGGCGCCATGACTGCGGTTTCAACCCTACGTAAAACCAGGGAAACCAAAACAAAACACGCATGGCTTTCCGAGGCTGCATGCAATAACATTAGGAGTGAGTAGCTAACTAAAAGTTTCCAAAACCTACTGTGCTGTTCTTTGTGGGAACAAAGTCCTTTAGGTTGATATTTTTTACCCACTTCTGGCGAAGATCTTTGTAACTCTTCGTCCAGCATATCAACAGACTAGAGTTGCACTGCAGCCACTCTGCAGCCTCTAGGGGAGTGGTCTATTGGGACATTACTTGAACGGCACAGCGACTCGCTCACCTGGCGGCTCGCTTGGCGGTGCCTCTCGTGGATCAAGTCCGCTTCAGACGGCACCTCTGTCATGGACATGGTAACTGTTGTCTCTCGCAAACCATAGGGGCTAGAGTTTCAAGACTTGGAGAGGAGGTTCATAATGATTTCAAGGATTAAATAAAAAATAATTGTGTCATTTGGCCGCATGGTGGCGCCATAACACCCCACTTTACGTTTTGGCCTGTAACTCTTGAACCGTAGGTCGGAAAATTAAAAATATTTTTTCCCTGGATTCCTTGGGTCATGACGCATCTCCCCATATAGGCCACGCCCATTTGCGCCATGATAGATTTTCCGCCATCTTGAATTTTCTCCAAAACACACTTTTTGCTCCTTTTCCTACATATTTTCTTCAAATGTCACAAAAATCGGTACACATGATCCACACACACACACACACACACACACACACACACACACACACACACACACACACACACACACACAGCTCCACTTCACACGGGTGTGATTTTTTTTGCCTAATAGTAACTACTTCATAACTTAATATTAGGGCCTGTTATAGTCTGTTCTCATCAAGTGGGCCAAGTGATCCGCAAAATATTCTGTTCTTGGCATTCGATACGTTATGGATGGAAGTTCCAAACTTGTGTGGAACTTCTGTACAAGCCTTTTGAGGATGATAAAGATGTAATAGAAGACCCCTGCGAGCAGCTCTTAGCGCAGAATATTTTTTAAATAGCTCCAGCTAATAGGGAAACTCCAAAACTTGGCCGGTGTAACCCACAGATAGGTCTGGCGCTGTTGTTGTGGTGGTCCAGCCAAAAAGTATACTAATTACTTAAACGAATTCGAATGAATTTGTTTAAGGTGCTGCTATCTGTGCTTTTAGACATGGCGCCGATCCACGTTGACCTTTTTTGTGGTCGAGGAATTGTTGAGTAGGTAGACCGTTGTCCCATTTAGATATTAATGCCATTCCAGCTATTCACCTTGAGAGTACGGCAGCCGGCAGGCTCTATTCTGCTCTGCTCTGATCTGCTAAACTTGGCACGCACGGCGGGGCCTGCTGATGCACACAGCTATTTGAAGAGACACGCTGGAGCTCGAGAGCTGTGTGTGTGTGTGTGTGTGTGTGTGTGTGTGTGTGTGTGTGTGTGTGTGTGTGTGTGTGTGTGTGTGTGTGTGTGTGTGTGTGTGTGTGTGTGTGTGTGTGTGTGTGTGTGTGTGTGTGTGTGTGTGTGTGTGTGTGTGTGTGTTGTACGCTCCTGCATGTGTGTACATGACAGGGAAGAGAGTAGCACAAAGGCAAAAGCAGCCGGAGATAAAGGACTCCAACAAAGTGACTGTTCTGTGGGCATGCTTCTGTGCATGTGTGCCTGTCTGCAATGTGTGTGACCAAGTGAGAAAGACAGATTTGGAGTGATGAGAGAGAGAGACAGACAGATAGAAAGAAAGAGAATATTCCTCTTTCAGTAAACTTCCATCTTCGATGACAGAGGGAAAGGGCTGGAAACAAAAGCAGAGAGATGGAGGCAGAGAGAGCGGGAGAATGACAGGCGGCAAGGCTCACTATTAATAACTGTCTGTTACTCCAGCAGCAGCAAACGGGAGGGAGAAGATCTATACTTCCTGAAGTTTGTCTGTTTTGTTTGTCTAGAAAAGCTCATCTGGTATTCTAGCCAGGATATACAGGGCTGAAGGAGTGAAACAGAGAGAGCGGGGAGAGGACCAGAGACAGATAGATTGGTGCTGGAGTCATGTCCCTCAGGGTCGTAACTGATTGATAATGCAGGGAGGTAGGAATGTATTGGAAAGGAAATGGGAGCAAGTGGAATGGATAGTATTACGCCTACTGTACAAAACTGTCTAGATAACAAATAAATAACCCATTATCTTATGTAACTATACTTCTGAAATGAGTTATGTCCCTTCACATCACTCACTTAAAGTCAGAGTGATGCCAAAATGCTCTGATATCTAAAAGGGACATTCACACTGAGCAGTGAGTGCACTATACTATAACTATAAAATATAGTTTTAAAAGCGTATGGCAGAGTTCACACCGACTATAAAAAGAATACAATGGTGGACGATATAGTTATCTTTATATTTATTTCAGTGTGCTTTATAGTAGCTCTATGTGAATGGCACATCATTCTTGTTTCCATTTTCCAAATGGTTTCTGCTTATGCTATAAATAGACACTTGATTAAGGTCCAGAGGGACCAGAACATCATATCAATTTGAATAAAACTGATGCTGCCCAGCAAGAGCAGAGTTCTGTTCATGATGCTTCATATGCTAGACAAATTAAATGAAAGTAAGAATGATCAGATGATATGACAGTAATGTGGGTATTTGTCTACCTGTATATTGCCATCATCAGCTCTGCTCTACAATCATTATCGTGCGCTAATGCGATTCAGCTGCAATTTAAACAATTTGTTGTGAAAACTGTAATTACAGGGAAACCGCAGCATTTAGGTATTCCTGAAGCAATTGATGACATTAGGTCAGAATGGAAATCATAATCATCATAAATATTTGCTGGCAGCAGGGCTTGCATGATGGCAGCAGCATGATTTTAACAGTCTAATGGTCCTTTATTTTTCGGTATTTTATGCTTTGGACTGGGGAGTGTAGAGAGTCAATGGACCGGAGGTCGGAGAGAAGGGAGATATTCAAGAAATTGATTAAACTTGGGTCACTGTTGTGGCGTAAACCTTGTATGTATGGAATGGAGAAAAGGACATTTGTTCCAATGGGTCCAATGTAGCTATTATTTAGTAACATTGGTACAATATTTATCGAACCCACTGCTAAAGGGATATTTCACTTTTATGAAAATAATTAAATACAATAAAACAATTATTAAAAATAAATGAAAAAAGTAATTGAAAAAACAAGGCCCCCTCATGTATCAGGAGTCAGCAGAACCAAGGGACGGGGGCTTTTGATGAATCTGTCATGGTTAAAATGGAGTTTGAATTCGTAATGGGTGTGTGCGTGTGTGTGCGTGTGTGTGTGTGTGTGTGTGTGTGTGTGTGTGTGTGTGTGTGTACTGTATGTACCGTATACTGTATGTACAGTATGTATGTTATATAACATAAGTGTTATGTTTTTTTTTAAGTGAAATATCCCTTTAACCACTTTCAAAGCTACTTTCAATGTGGCAAAAATTGCTGATCTACAGGCTCAATTCATAATGAATTCAAAAACATAATCCATAGCAGAATCAATAAGAAGATAATCGATAGTTGCAGCCCTGGTGCAGTCAGCCCAACATATCGTTGAAGGTGAGCTACCCTCCCTCCAGGACATACTGTATATATGCCAGCCAAGCAAAACACATTATTATGGACACTAACCATCCCAGCCACAATCTGTTCACACTTCTACCGTCAGGCAGACAAACAGGCGGTGAGCCCTGCACATATTCACCTATATACTAGCCTGCTTTTCTTTTGACCTTATTATGTTCTTGTTTCTCCATACATTATTATAGATGCGTTGACCTGTTCGCACTTATGCTGATGTTTCACGCACGCACGCACGCACGCACGCACACACACACACACTCTCATCCTCATAAATATTTAAGTACAGTATATTTGAATACGCACGCACATTAGACTGAGGAACATGGTATATTTGCACAAGCTTGATTGTGTACACTAAAAACCTCAGCATCATAGGAAGTTTACACAAAGGTAATTCACCCACTCCTTTGAACTAGTGACATGCCAATAAAGTTGAAAACACACAGCGTGGTTGTGTAAGATAAAGGACCAATTCACCTATTTTCAGCGTCAACCTGTTGAAAATTGGTGAATTTACATAACCTCATAACCACACAACTTAATAATATGTTTTCCTCTTAACACCAGTTGTCAATCGTCATATAGATGGTCCTCCCTATTGCTCATTATGAGATGGCAACATTTCTGTCTAGGACAGAAATGCCTACCAAAGACATCATCGGTAGGCAGGTTTTGATTTATTTTGTACTAATGCAAGAACAAATTGAGATGTTTTCAGGCCAAGGACCCCTTAGCTGAGAGAGAGATGTAGCAGGGACCCCCACTACATAGGCTATTGTATAAAATTCAAATTGTGTTTCGGATAAAAAATGTCCATAGATATCTTAGACAGCTATCTTAGACAGCTTACAACACCTCGCAGCGCGAGGCGTTGTAAGCTTGTAGATCTGCAATTTGTTGGCTTATGTTCCACTCAGAATAGGGATGGGTTCAAGGTTAATTTAAAAAACATCATCCTATCACACAAAGATTTGGCGGCCCCCCTGTAGTAACTCTGAGGACCCCCTAGGGGTTCCGGACCCCCTGTTGAAGACCCCTGAGATAGACGGTTGAAAATGGGTCAAGTGCTTGTTTAAGTTCACTGTTTATGTGCATGTGAGAGAAAAGGTCTGTGGTCACTGTGACAGCTGGTGCTCACACAGACACACAGAGTTATCAGCATCATCTCTGACATCATAACACCCTCTGCAACATGCTAGGGATCCTCGTCTCCACGACGACCGTGCTCTGATCCATCTCATTTGGCCATGACTAATGACACACACATACACACACACACACACACACACACACACACACACACACACACGCACGCACGCACGCACGCACGCACGCACGCACGCACGCACGCACGCAGCGCGCGCGCGCGCGCGCGCGCACACACACGCACACGCACACGCACAGACACACTGTACACACATACAGTGCATAACAGCAATTATGTACTGTAGATGAGTATGGGATATTATTCCTCAAGATCTAGTTAGAGTGAGATAGAGCATCGATGTGCATTGACATGGCTGACTGATAATTAACTGAGCGTGGTTTATCAGCCAGAAATGGCAGCAAATGATCCCATTAAAGACAGGCGAGTGTGTCAGTTTTGAACTTGCATACATCTGTTTCCTCACCGTCATTATTTCTCATCAGCCTAAGCCTGTGTCTGAAAGCCTGTAGTGCAAACCTTTTAGTAGAGGCAGATTTTCATTCGGATTTAATTTGTTACTTTGAACATTGAATTTGTTATGGCAGTGGATCTACAAGTGGGGTCTGTGGACCCCCAGTGGTCCTTGAGGGGACTCTAGGGGGTCCCCACTCCCCAGACTCCCCACCCACAAAATGATATGATATAGCATCAAAAGCTATTTAACCACTTCAACCCTATACATCATCCATTTGAGAGTAGACAATCTATAAGCTCACAATATGTCGCGTTGTGAGCATGTTGATCTGCTATTTTCAAAAGATATTGAAACATTTTAAGAACAAATCTTGTATGGTGTCTCTGGCACAAAACATTTTCAGATGGGGGTCCGCAGCCACACATTCATTTGGCGGTATTTTTCATTCATGAAAAGGTTTTGAGAACCACTGAGTTACGTATATGAAACATTCTACAAATGCTACGGTCAGTAGCTAGGTAGAGTTTGTACTTGAGGTGAATACATCTGTTGGGTATTCCAGACAGTTGAAGAGTGTATAATAAACCACTACTTCCAGACTACTGTATATGGTGATTGATTAGGTATTAGTATAGTATATGTTCCTACTGTATTTATGGGGTAGTGTTGTGCAGTATTAGCTTTATAACACCATTGCTGTATTATTTCTTTCACAAATTCAGAGAAAACAGCTGGTAGTGGTATCCCTACTACAGCTACGTTCGTTTCCTTTCATTTTGTTTTGGTTACATGATTTTGAATGTCCCGTAACGTCCTAAAATTAATCAGAAACATTAAAGAATTATCGTTATCCTCCTTATGCTGTAGCTATCGGAAAAACTGATTTGCTGTTGCTGTTGCTTGACCTTAATTTAAGTGGTACAAACCAGGTCATGAGGGTTTTCGGTGGGGGGTTAACAGCATGCTAACCAGATTACTAAGATTAGAAAGTCTGATTCACTTTCATTTAGTCACTCTACCTCTGATAGAGAGAGGGGGCAATCATGGAAGAGAACATTATTTAAATGTATTTTATCTCATAAATGTATATACAGGTTCTGATATTGATTCAAGATGTTCTATATTGCATGGAATGGAATATGTCTTAGTGTGCTTAGTTTAAGCACAGAACAGGCACAGGTACACATACAGTATATAGGCCTAAATTTGACCAACATTCATCCTACATTTAGTCTAATGTTTAGCTAATTTAACTGTAAATAGGTAGTCGGATCGGATTTCGGACCCGGGACATGCTGTCATGCATCAGAACATATGTGGCATGTGCCCATTACTGTTGTATACAATGAGAAAACAGAATAAGCTTAATTAAGTAACAAAATAAAAATAAACATTGTCTCCCTTGTGATGACCTAATTGTCCAGGACCCTTCTTCCAATGGACACAGAACAAGAAATGTCTTAATGTTAATGTTAATGTATCTATTTGTAACTGAATGTGAACAAATGTAACCAAATGGACAATTTGGTTACAATTTACACACTCAGAGTTAAGTTAACAGTATTTTACTGTGTACAGTGTGGCATGGTGGCAACATGGTGAAAGTTGCAGCTGAAAACCTTTGCTGCTGTGCATGCAATCCTTCCCAACTGCCTCTTGTCTGGAGCAGCTGTGTTTCTGCTACACTGTGATGGAAAAGATGACAAGACATTACAATATAGATCTCTCTCTATATATATATTTCTGGTGGTGCCCACATTATTCAATTTGTTTTGCTGTCAAAGGAAGTAGTCTGTTTTTGTATCACGGCACTTGGGTGTCAACATCCTGTTGAAGTGTGAGGCAGTGGCGTCAGTTCAGCAAAAGCTAAGGTATGGCAACATGACTGGTGTCTTGCACGTGCGCCTTCAGTCATGTTGCCATACCTTAGCAACAGGCATGATGAATTTATTTTAAGAAGTACATTTATTTTTTCCCCCCCTTGTAGCCAAGGTATCCTTGCCATACCCAATTGACGCCTCTGGTGTGAGGCAGCTGGCGTGGAAGATATAGAAAGACCTTCATCCCCCTTCTTGGCCAGCTGAGCCAGAGGTCATCCCTGTCTGTTCCAAACTCATCTTTCTTTCCCCGATGTTGAGCTCCACCATGTTGCCGTTGCACCAGTTAACAAGAGTCCTGACTTTGACCCCTACAGACACAATCTTCGCCACCTTTGATCAAGCCTCGGGGCTTATGTGAAGTCCTACGGCTTTATATTGGCTTATCTTTGAGTCTGGCACACAGTCGAACACTGATTTAGCACCAGATATATGGTTTGAAGCATCGGCAGCGTGTTGTGTAGCATGGATCGTATTGTTCTTATCCTCACACCTTACAATCTGCCGTTGAGAACGACAGGTTGTAAAGAGCGCAAGGACTGCATCACATTTATCGCTTGAAAATATCTCATTTACAGCCGGCGACTCGGTCATGTGACAAAGAATGAATAATGCTTAAGGTCCAGTGATGTTGGAATTACAATTGCATGCTGTTCGGGCATAAATCTCTTATCTCTGTTTTTTTTATGTTTTTGTCATAAATGAATGCCAATACAATTTACGATTTAGGCATTTGGCAGACGCTCTTAATCCAGAGCGATTTACAATAAGCAAAACATCAATACATCAAATGCATTGAAATAGTAATCTAAGAAAAACGTAGGTAGACCAAGCACCTAGTATTCAGTCAAAACTAAAACATATATAAAACGCTATCTAAATGACATGTATGGTCATTGAGGGTAGGCAAGTGCTACAGTATGGGCCAAGGTGGAGTCTGAAGAGGTGAGTCTTCAGATCATGGCGGAAGCTAGGGAGTGAGTCTGCAGTTAATTGCACTGTGGAGTTTATTCCACCGTTTTTTGGGGCCAGTAGAGAGAAGAGTTTAGGACGAGTGGAGATCTGCTAAACTTTTTTTTGGCCTTAGCAACCTCATGGTGGTGCTAGAAGAGGGGCTTGTGAGAAATCAGTTTGCCAGCCAAGGAGTGTGTGTGCAAAGTTTGGCATGAATAGGGGCAACGGTGCCGGAGATAAGAGTAGGGCCAAAAGTGTGACGTGGCGTGGCGTGGCGTGGCGTGGCGTGGCGGACAGACATAGGGACGGAGGGACTGACTGACAGACAGCCGCTGAAGGTTTTCATAGTGAATCCTGAAAAGTAACAGTTTTGGACACAAGGTCTAAAACTGCTATTCTTTAAATCTTCTGACAATTCTTTAACATTAACCAAGCAAAAGTATTAACAAGAGTGATATTGCGATGGAATTAAATTGGCTACAATACAGTGGATGATGTTATTTTCAAGATGGTGGTACTGTATGTCAAAATGCCATGGTTAAGCTTGACTCCAGAACAATAGAATTCCAGGATCCTGGGTTGATTACAGGACATTAAAATGCCAAGGTTTACTGTCTCAGTGGTACGGGAACTGTTATTAGGTTTATAATAACAGTGGTGTCTCTGAGTACAGTACATTCTCAAACAATGGGTTGTACCGTTCACCTGATTCTGGTGGGCCTCTACACATGACGGTGCCATGGCTTTTCTTTGTTTTCTTGCACGAGACAGGGTTGTTCATTTCCATCCTGGTTTGAAAGGGGTTTTCCAATACAAACTATAAATCTGTAAAAACATGACATGTCTTTTGAATGGCTAACATGGCATGGCAGTCGGGGGTTAATTCCCTGGTAAACAGTATCTGTCAGGATATGGGAATGGCTTTGTTGCACTGAAGGTTCAATCCACATCTTAAATAAAATGCGTATTCTTAACAACTTAAAACCTACGTTAATCATTGTGATGAAAAGTGGCAATAGCTGAAAATAGATTCTACAATAGTTTGACCGTCACCTGGAAAGAAAGTGTTTTGCACCTTCACTCTGTCACACAACAGCAGCTGTACAAATATTACAAACTTTTAAGAACCAATAGACATAAATCAGCACGCTGACCTGTGTCATTCTGCCAGTTCTATTACAGTAGAATTACCTATTTGACCTAGAACAAAAAATTAACAAAAACATAGTATATGTCGATGTCAGGCAGTAACCTTGGTATCTTCATGTACTTCAAAATATTTTCAGAAATGAATGCCCTATTTTATACGTATTTATTACACGGCTTGGTTGAATGCTTGATTCTGATTGGTCAATCGCTGAAATCAGTGGTGTGTTATTTCTTGATAACAGACCGCTCCGCTCTATAACAGACCGATGCCTAATCAAAGGCTCAGAACAACTGCTATACTGCGTGAATTTTGTGCCGTATCCAACATGAAATACATGTAAACAAACACACAGTGTCATTTACAACTAAACGTTACTCTTTGTCTATATTGCCCAAAATCTTTGTCTACATTGCCCAAAATATAGGGATACCAGGTTGTCAGTGATTAAGTCTGTCAGTGGGTTTTTATAAATATTTAACCAATGAAAACTAACAAGAGCTTGTGACAAAAAATACATAAAAAATAAAAAGAATTTGAACCATTGGATTCTTTTTTCCATTTCCTGAAAAGTAATAGTTTTGGACATACTGTACCAAGGTTTCATCCTAACAGTGGTTGCAACCGTAGGTCGCAGTTACTTTTACACTCTCATACTATCCAAACCTCCACCAGCCGTCAGTCTGTCTGTCTGTCCGTCCGTCCGTCCGTCCTTCCTTCCTTCCGTCACGTCACTCGTCACACTTTCCCCCTGCTCATATCTCTGCCACCGTTGCCCCGATCCATGCCAAAATTTCCACACAAACTCCTTGCCTGCCAAACTACAACCCCCCGGAGCTTCAGGGACCCCCAGGCTCCTGGGGGGACCCCCAGGTGTAAAAAAATGACCAAATGTGCAAAAATGACCAAATGTGCAAAAATGACCAAATGACCACCCCAACGGGGCTGCTAACGGGGAATTCCCGGGGACCACCGACTCCTGGTGCTCCAGAACGGATGCAAAAGTGGTGGCGCCCCCAGTGGAGGACCCCCTCCACTGCAGCTCACATAAAATGCCTTAACTCGGGCTAGAAGAGACCGAGAGAGCCGGGGCCGGTACCTATTCGTCCGCCTCGGCGGCACGGAGACCCCACCCCTCATTTCTCACATGGCCCTCTTCTAGCGCCACCATGAGGCCGATTCTTGCAAAACACATTTTTGGACACTGCTCCTACAATTTTTACCCTAAAATCACGCAAATCGGTACACAGTATGTCTACACTCATTTCATCAACTTGGATCTGTCCCATATTGCGCCACCTTCAGACCGATTTTTAAAACACATTTTTGGACACTGCTCCTACAGATTTTGCCCTAAAATCACGCAAATCGGTACACAGTATGTCTACACTCATCTCATCAACATGGATCTGTCCCATTTAGCGCCACCTGCAGGCCGATTTTTTAAAACACATTTTTGGACACTGCTCCTACAGATTTTGCCCTAAAATCACGCAAATCGCACAGTATCTCTACAGTCATGTAATCAAAACGCATCTGTCCCATCTAACACCACCATCAGGAAGATTTTGGAAAAACACATTTTTGCCCTATTTGTGGAGATAAGCGACCAACGGTCGCTTATCTCCCGATTAGGGAGTCTTACTGGTGATATGAAGTGTACTTCACGTGGTGTGATGGAGCGTCCTCCTCCTGTCAGCCTCATCCATAAATGTATGCATTTTAAATGAAAACATGCATACATTAAGTCATACATGTCATTTAAATGTTTAATACGGTCATACATGTTCATATACAGTACAGCATACATACAGTACATGAATGCTTACATATGTGCGTGCGCATATATGTGTGTGTGTGTGTGTGTGTGTGTGTGTGTGTGTGTGTGTGTGTGTGTGTGTGTGTGTGTGTGTGTGTGTGTGTGTGTGTGTGTGTGTGTGTGTGTGTGTGTGTTTGCATGCGTGTGTGTGAGAGAGAGAATTTGCATTTTAGCCTACACTCGAGCTATACATTTTAATGCCATTCATGCATCTAATTTTCCATGAGTGCACGCAAAGGATGCACATGAATAACTACACATACAGTGCAGGCGATTGTGTGCACGTTTCATTATCGCGTGTTACACTTAATTGGGGTTATTTAGATTGGGGTGGGGGGGGGGGGGGGGGTGTCTGTGCAAAATGCAATCTTGTGCGCAAGAGTTCATTTCACATGCAGGTTATTGGGGTTATTCAGTGTTTGTGTGTGTGTGTGTGTGTGTGTGTGTGTGTGTGTGTGTATTTGACAGGATATTCGAAGCAATGTAAGCAGGATAGTCTTGATCTTAAACACATTCTCTCTCTCTCTCTCTCTCTCTCTCTCTCTCTCTCTCTCTCTCCCTCTCTCTATACTTTCTCATGAACTGTTCCTTCTTCATCCCTCTCTCCATATCTCTCTGTTTTCATTTCCCGGTTCTTTCATCCTCTCCTCCCTCTCCCAGAGTCGCCGCCTCTGTCCTCTCTCTCAACCTCTCGGGGAGATAGTGAGAGAGAAGGGGGCGAGTGAGTCTTTTCATCTCCACTTGCCCACTTCTCTCTCTCTCTCCTCCTCTATTCCATCCCTCCATTCCTTCCTTCCTTCCCTCCGTCCACCTCTGCTGTGATATAGATCAAAATAAAGGAGGCGCGCATCCTAGGGATGGGACGATAAGCGATATTATCGTTTATCGTGATAAAAATGAAAGTCGTATCGTGGAGATTTAATTTATCGTGATATCGTCCTCCGTCATGCACTGGGATCAATTCAACCTTTATTTGCCGAGCTGCATATCCGGTACCATTTAAACCCTCTATAATTGGTAAAAGGTACTTATAATATACGTACTTGATACAGTCTTTTTTTCACTCTCTATCAAATGTCTTTGCCAAAAAACAGCCGATCTACAAGCTCACAACGCGTCGCCTTGCAACGCGTTGTGAGCTTGTAGATCGGCTATTTTTTGGCAAATGTTCCGTCCCAGGATAATCGATTTTTGATTATCTTGATAACATCATAAATCGCGTTTCCTTTCGTCACAATCATCGTGATATGAAATGTTCATATCGTCCCATCCCTAGTGCATCCCTGCTTTCCTCTCCTTCGCTCTCTCGCCGTCCTCTTCCTCCTTTCTTCCTCTACCTCACCCTTCTCGTCCATCCCTGTCTTTACCGGTTCAGAGATAGCCTATCAGGTAGATGAGTCTTTCATCCTCTTATCTTTTAGCAATCCCTCCATCCCTCCCTCTTCCATTCCCCTCGTTTCATTAGCTCTCTCTTGCTCTTTCCCTCTCTCGCTTTCCCTTGCTCCCTCCCTTTCCCTTCCCGTCTCTATATACTCTTCTTCTCTGCTTTCCCCTCTCTCTCTCTCTCTCTCTCTCTCTCTCTCTCTCTCTCTCTCTCTCTCTCTCTCTCTCTCTCTCCCTCTCTCTCTCTCTCTCTCTCTCTCTCTCGTTTCCTCCCCCCCCCCCACCCTATAGATTAGGATAGGTGGGGTTTCCCGCGGCTGTGAGCAGGGGCTACTTGGCCAGTGTAGTGATGGATCTCTCAGTAATGCTGACATTTGGAACCTGTGTGTGTGTGTGTGTGTGTGTGTGTGTGTGTGTGTGTGTGTGTGTGTGTGTGTGTGTGTGTGTGTGTGTGTGTGTGTGTGTGTGTGTGTGTGTGTGTGTGTGTGTGTGTGTGTGTGTGTGTGTGTGTCTTTTCACATCCATATTAATCATCACTGCTCAGGGATAGAAGCCCTTCCTCCCATCTAAATGTACACTCCCCACATGCACGCGTGCGCACGCTCACTTACACACACACAAACACACACACACACACACACACACACACACACACACACACACACACACACACACACACACACACACACACACACAAGTGCACACGTCCACACCTTGCATCTCAATTTCTCATGGCTCTCTAGGTTCTCAGTAGGGGGTTGCCAGGGGCAACAGGAGGTCCATTCCATGGGACAAAGTAGTACACACTGTGGAAACCATGTGCGCAGTTAGTACTAGTTCTTATAGTGTGTTGTGTTTGTGAGTGTAGGCCCTGTCATACGTATTACATAATAACCACTTCAGAGTTATTGTGGGCTCGCCTAAAGGCGAGCACACGTATGTTATCTTCATTATTTATTTCTATACTAGTCAGTATCCTAAAACTTTGGCGCGCTTCATCTCCTAAACGCTTACACCTTTCAACACCATTCAAATTTTTATGTGTTCAGCTTACTGAGGACAAGTGTGCGTGTATTTTTCTTTTTGAAATGTTTTGTAGTTTAATTATAAAAAAATAAAAATGTTTAACTTTAAGCACCCAATGCATTTCCAATGGGTCCCCAGAGTGGAGAGAAGGATAATAGACCCATGTTTATGTTAAGGCGCTGTGGCTGCAGTGTTCACACTTCAGATATGCTATCTATATCATTGCGTTCACACAGGTCTGCTCTCTGATTTGATCCAAATGTCTAAGCTGTGTGATGTATAAAACTATAGTTATAGTTAAAACTATAAATAAATGTCCCTCTCCACTCTACTGATTACACAGCTGTGATCAAGAATCAAGTCCGGGCGATGGGATGTAAATCCCATAGCCATATATCCTAGAGCCCGCAGGGACAGTCAGCCATATTAGTGGTTGTTGTTGGTTGTCAGGGAGATATCAAAACCAATGCATTTCCAAGTCAGATCCACAAACACAATAAAAGCCATGCTCCACTCCTCAGTCTGGAGTGGCCACATAGAAGAACGCCTTGGTTATAGACATAGTGGAGGACAGATGTGATCTGGGATTGTTAGCCTACAGTATATGCACTCAATATACTCCACTACAGTTGGAGTCCATTTGACAGTTGCTGGTTCCCAAACACAGAATCAAAAATGTAGATCTAGAACACATATAATATGTACAGTACAGTAAGGTTCAGTAGAGTACAGTAAAAGTACAGTAAGGTTCAGTAGAGTACAGTAAAGTACAGTAAGGTACAGAAAGGTACAGTACAGAAAGGTACAGTAGAGTACAGTACAGTAAGGTACAGTAAAGTACAATACAGTACAGTAAGGTACAGTAGAGTACAGTAAAGTACAATAAAGTACAGTAAAGTAGAATAAAGTACAGTAAGGTACAGTGGAGTACAGTAAAGTACAGTAGAGTACAGTAAAGTACAGTATAGTAAGGTACAGTAGAGTACAGTACAGTAAGGTACAGTACGGTACAGTAGAGTACAGTATAGTATAGTACAGTAAGGTACAGTACAGTACAGTAAGGTACAGTAGAGTACAGTACAGTAAGGTACAGTAGAGTACAGTAAAGTACAGTAAGTTACAGTAGAATACAGTAAAGTACAGTACAGTAGAGTACAGTAAAGTACAGTAAGTTACAGTACAGTACAGTACAGTACAGTACAGTAAGGTGCAGTACAGTATAGTAAGGTACAGTACAATACTGTAAGGTACTGTACCTTACAGTACCTTAAAGTATCCTATTTGTTGGGTTGGAACCGAGCCCACACTGTTTCGAAGGAACAGTATTTCTAGTTTGAGATAGTCTTCATAATTGTTGAAAAATTTTCATACTTTTCAAACATTTTACAAAATAGTGGAAATAGCAGATTGCAACATGTTGTGAGCTTGTAGATAGGCTATTTCCAAAAGGTTTTAATAAATGTTACAAAAATTCCTCACACGTTCCTCCATCATACCGCGGAGGAACGTGTGAGGGCCGGAGATTAGATTTCAGCTAATCCACATTTTTTTGACAGTACAAAGGTAAAGGAAGGCAAAGGAAGAAATGCCACTTGAAATGTTTCAAATCAGCTCATGGTGGCACCGATTCGTGTTTTTAGTACCGACTGCATTGATGCCTGGCGGCGTCGCAGGTTCGATTCACAAACCGGACGACCTTTGCCGCATGTCATTCCCCATCTCTCCCCCCATTTCCTGTCATTCTAGGACCTGTCATCAGGACTGACCCTGATTTGTCATATTCCATCCTGATTGGCAAATTCCGAACATTGCTGGCCCACAATAACAATTGTGCGTGCACGCGTACCCGCGTACTACAAGGTTTTTTGTAGTGGGAAACGCAGACCAGAGAAGCGTCACTCACTGTAAAGTCATCAGACTAGTCAGTACTTTAGGAATGCAGTCGCAGAGACAAATCGTCGTTGTCGGGTGGAAACCTTGTATGTCCAAAACCGTTCATTTTGTACTTATCATTATAAAAATGATTTAAACTGGTGAAAACAGCAGATCTACAAGCACACCGCGAGGCGTTGTGTGCTTGTAGATCTGCTGTTTTCACTACTTTTGTGCGACGGCCTTGTACGATGAAGCAGGGCTTTACTTTGCGAAAGAGCGTACACATTTGAAACTTGGAGATACGAGGTTTCTGCCCGACAGCGACGAAATGTGACAGATTGATACTGTGGGGAAGATCATAGCACTTCTACGATTGGAATAGAATTAGCGGAGAGACTGATGGAGAAGAAGAGAGAGAAAACGGGCGATACAGACAGACAGACAGACAGACAGACAGACAGACAGACAGACAGAGACCCAGATGCAGAATTCCCTGGTGGTTGCTATCAGCAGATTTCAGACATTCCAGTATCACTGTTTATGCAAACATCTCTCTCACCACTCTCTGTCATCACACACACACACACACACACACACACACACACACACACACACACACACACACACACACACACACACACACACACACACACACACACACACACCAACAAATACACAAATAAATAACCACAGGGCTGAGGGCTCTCTCTCTTAAAACATGCACATAGCAATGTGCAATAGTTATTGCAGTGGTTAGCTGACAGTTCAGTTTGGCTATCGTCAGCATCACAGAAATTATCAGATTTATCACACACACACACACACACACGCACACGCACACGCACACACACACACACACACAGCCACTCCTGCCAACAGCAATATCACTTTATCACATTAATATTTATTCCGTGTGCTTGTGCGTGTGCACGTGCGACTGTGTGCCTATGTGCCTACATGTGTTGAATATGTCTATTCCCTTCTGCTGGATAGATCCTACTGTCACTGAGGATCTGAGCGAGCATAAAACCTGATAAAACATTGATAAGCAAGCATCGCGACACCTACCTTGTTTGACATTTATAAACATGCTGAGGCTAGAATGCTAATGCTGATAATAACCCTTTATAGCAGTTACTGTCAGACTAGTCCTGGAGGAGGACACATGGGACAGGTGTAAACAGTCTTATGTCCCATTTGGGAAACATCACTAATCAATTAAGCAGCTAGCATTAACCTTCTAATGGGCCTCATGGTGCACCTCACAATAATGGCTCTGTAGTGGATAGAGATCGCTAGATGTGCATCACAGTCTGTCTGTTGGCCTAGGTTGTTCAAGGGGCGAGACATGGTAAACTCCAGTGGTGGAAAAAGTACTCATGTTTTTTACTTGAGTAAAAGTATCAATACTCCAAAGTAGAAATACTCTGTTACTAATAAAAGTCCAGAATTCAAAGATGGTGGGTCGCAGGCACGTGCACACATAGACATCAAAGGGGGCTTGAGCCCCTGCCCCTTTATCTGTCTGTTAAGAGTGCCCTCCAGTGGTGAAAGTGAGCCGGAACAGCCGGAACCCCGGTTCCGTTAAAACAATTGGGGGCCGGAACGGCGTTCCGTTAAGAGGAGGAGAAGCCAGCTGTCAAAATCCCATGTTAAATAACCTGCCACAAACGCACGTCCAGGAAGAAAACAATAGCCTATACTAAAGTCAGATTAACATACAGTAGGCTACACAAGTGTTACTAGTTATATTTTCTGATAAAGTGCTCCGGCAAGAATTTCAAACCACTTTCACCCCTGGTGCCCTCTCCAGACCATGAATGCAGCATTTACTATGGTGAAAGAAATGCAAATTCCTCCTGCTATTTTCTATATTTTCACCAAAAGGTCCTATTAGAAATGTCAGCCCCTGCCTCTCTAACATCCTCTGCACGTCCCTGGTGGGTCGGCTCGGCAGTGGTGGCCAAATCAGTGCCCATCTCCTCCTCCTGGCCAAGGCTAAACTCCTCTCTCCTGCTCCATAACTAGCAAGAAGCTCCTCTGGGGAGGTATTTGTTGTGGGTCCCTCCTGAGGTCTTGAGGCGACACAGGACAATAGAAATATTACTCCGCCTTTGATTAGAAACATAGCTTATACTAAAAGCTGCTTCCACTCTGGCATCCTCCAGCTGCGCCAGTTTTGATTGATTGATTGAATAGTCTATTTGACAAATCTGAAACAGCACCAGGTACAGTCAGACATAAGGGCTAAAAGGACTTTTGAGCGTGTGAATGGGTGCTGCTAGTTTATAAATGCATGATTTCATAGTAGTTGAATCGTTTCTCCTTCCTTTTCCAGTAAATATCTTGATTACAACAAGGTTGAGCTATTGGTGTTTTGTTTATATGTGTGATATTTATTCAGTTTGGGAAATCACGTTCTCTAGAAAGCATCAGCTCAAGTTGGCCTGCTTATTTAACACGGATTAGAAGAACAAGAGATAATAAGAGATACTACTAACTACAGTCGCGAAGAATATATATTTTGAGAGACAAATTGCCCCACAATAGGAATACGTTACGATTCTATGTTTTATTTTGGTGATAACCGACCGTTGTATCGGTAACCGGAATGCTCGCCTTAAAACACGCTCGCCCTAATTTCTTTTCGCCGACCTCACGCCGGCTACTCGGTGGGTCGGTTCTGGTATTCCTGTATTTGTTTTACCGAATATAAGATTAGAAATAACTTTAGGGTTAGGCATGGTTTTAATGAGGTTAAGATTAGGAAGAGCGTTAGGTTTTGGCACCATTTCACTGAGGATAAGGTTAGGTTAAACTGTTTAGGCACCGTTTACAGAGGTTACGTTTAGAAATACCAGGCAGAGACCATTCTACCGCTCCGCCGGATAGACGCCCCGTAGCAGCTGTGTTTTAGGACAAGCTTTCTGGTATTGGTTGTATCGTCACAATATTCACAGCATTCTTGCTGAATACGGTACATTTACATTACATGATGTTTGTATTGTTCATTAATATGCGCTATCCCGGCCAAATAAACAAACAAATACAGAATAAAGTACAAAAGTACACTCTAGTCTAGTGTGTGCTCTTTAGCCTCATTACTTGGCACGTCAGTGTTGCTTACACAACTGTGTGCAAGCAGCTCGTTCCTGAACCGCATCACTGTCGGCGCCAATAATGACGCTAAAGCACACCCTCTGGTGTAATGTTGCTTAATTGAGTCCTCTGTCAATATTACAACGTTAGCCTACAGCTTCGGTACTTGGCCTTCGGAAGGACCAAACTTCAGCGCGCAAATCCAATACGTAGCCTTGTGGGCTGCATAATGTTTGAGTGTGAATAATACTGTGAGGTTGTTGTGACGCTATCCTCCATTAGCCATAAAAGCTTTGGTATTGATTACTCGGCGTGTTGTATTGGATATGAGCGTGCCGTTAGATAGCTTTATTGATCGTTTTATGTGTCGGCCACATGTAGCAAAATACGACGTGCCGAAACTTTAACCTGTCCGCGTTCCATTCCAAAATAAGATAAGATCTGCACAGCATAATGCTGAGTGTCATTTTTACTCCGATTTTTACGCTGAGGGTAAAAATGTACCCATAAGGATCTCTCTCTCTCTCTCTTCCCCTCTTCCTCCCTGTCTGTCTGTCCCTCTCTTCCTCTCTCTCCCTCCCTGCCTGTCTCTCTCTCTCTCTCTCCCCCCTCTTTCTCTATTGCTATGTGCCAGAACATTCCGCAGCCAACACAATTCACCACGAGAATTCACTCCTTAGTTGTGGACGTGGTGTGTGTGTGTGTGTGTGTGTGTGTGTGTGTGTGTGTGTGTGTGTGTGTGTGTGTGTGTGTGTGTGTGTGTGTGTGTGTGTGTGTGTGTGTGTGTGTGTGTGTGTGTGTGTGTGTGTGTGTGTGATTGATGAGGGGAAGAGAGAGAGAGAGGGATGGAGACGGTGTGTGAGAAAGAGCGATAAGGAGGGAAATGAAGAGTGTGTGATAGAGAGGGGGGGTGGAAGAGAGAGAGAGAGAGAGAGAACGACAGAGGGATATCGACCATACATTGTTGTGCCTTTTAGCCAACTCTGTGCGTGGAATTTTAAAACACTGCATTTGGTAGACCTTTACGATAGTGTGTTTGTGTTGTGTGTGTGTGTGTGTCTGCGTGTGCGTGCATGTGTGTGTGTGTTCATAGGTTAGAGTGCCGCCATGTGTGAGTGTTCTTGTGTCCATCTGTGGCTGGGTGCGTGTTTGTGAATGAGAATGAAGAGCAAGACAGACAGTAAGCTATGATAATGAGGAGTTATGGAGAGATATGACACACCAACTGCACATTCCTCCATTGTCCCCTATCAATCTCTCTGCCACTGAGTGTCACGCACACACGCACACGCGCACGCACACACACACACACACACACACACGCGTGTTTGTTTGCCTGTGCGTGTGGGAATGCTAAGTGGAAATCTGTGCTTGTGCTTGTTTCTTCAATCTCATCGCTGTCGGGTGGAAACCTTGTCTGTCCAAAACCGTTCCTTTTTTTAATCATTATAAAATAAAAAAAGGAAATAGTGAAAATAGCTTGATCTACAAGCTTGTAGATTGGCCTTTGTGCGACACAGCTTCTATGACAAAGTTGGCGGTTTATTTATGAAATCTTTAAATGATGGAAATATGGAGAAGAGATGCGAGGTTTCTGCCCGACAGCAACAATCTGTTTTGCTGTCTGTTTTGTTACCTCTCTCGTAGGGATGGGGCGATACACGATATTATCGTTTATCGCGATAAAAAACACTCACAATAATCGTATCGTGGAGATTTCATTTATCGTGATATCGTCCTCCGTCATGCACTGGGATCAATTCACCTTTTATTTGCCGAGCTGCATATCCGGTACCACTTAAACCCTAATTGGTAAAAGGTACTTCTACTGTAATATACATACTTGATACAGTCTTCTTTTCACTCTCTATCAAATGTCTTTGCCCAAAAATAGCCGATCTACAAGCTCACAACTCAATGCATTGTGAGCTTGTAAATCGGCTATTTTTTGGCAAATGTTCCGCCACAGGATAATGGATTTTTGATTGTCGTGATAATATTGTAAATCGTGATTTCTTTGGTCACAATAATTGTGATATGAAATGTTCATATCGTCCCATCCCTCTCTCTCCCTCTCTCTCCCTCTCTCTCTCTCTCTCTCTCTCTCTCTCCCTCTCTCTCTCTCTCTCTCCCTCTCTCTCTCTCTCCCTTCCTGTGTCTCTCTCTCTGTGTATCTCTCCAGACAGTGAACTTGTACTAACCCTCAATATTATTACCCAGCCTTTCCTAATCGCTGCCTAATGCACCCTCATTATCTTCAGTCCTGCGTGTACATACAGTATGTTTGTGTGTTGCATGCTAAACGCCTAAAGTGTACTTGTGCGTGTGTGTTTGTGTGTGTGTGTATATGTTTGTGTGTGTAATATGAGTGTATTAGTATTCTTGCAAGAAGAAATAATAGAAAGATTAGGACAAAATCCTCCAAAGCGAGGGTGTTGTCTTCATGGCGTGTGTGCGTGTGTGTGTGTGTGCGTGCATGCGTGCGTGCGTGGACAATGGTGTATTGCTGTTTGTTTTTCAATGTCAGTCTGTTGTGTGTCTAAGCTCGTAAATGGAGACGTGTGTTGTGGCAATGTTAATTGTGTCTCATTTATCACACACAGGCGCGTGTACACAAACACACACACACACACGCACACGCACACACAGCATTAACGTTGGAGCACCTTGTAATTGCATGCTCTGAATAAAGAAAATGAGATACAGTAGAGAGGTTTTATCTCCTTTCTTAATTCCATTGCCTCTAAGCTCAGAATTGTATGATTTTTATACATATTTATTACATTATATAATTGTGAATGTTATAAATACCTATAATGTAGGCCTGTGTGTTTTTGTGATTTCTTCACATTTAGAACATTTAGAAAAATATAATAATGGGTGCCCCACGCCCGCTGGCCTACTGGTCCAGGCGCATGCCACTTAGGCATTGCCACATATAGGCATGGATGCCTGGCGGCGCCGCCGGTTCGATTCCCGATCCGGACAACCTTTGCCGCGTGTCACTCCCCATCTCTCCCCCCATTTCCTCAGTCCACTGTCCTATCCAAAAAAGGCATAAAACAGTTAACAGTTAACTGAACAGCAACAGTTAACTGAACTAATTTTGATCATTGATCATTTAACAAAATAATTGATTAATGTTCATCTATCCCTGTTTTGTGCATGTATTTGTAGGTGAAAAGTTATAAAAAGGTTATAAAAAAATAATAATAGCCAATCTATAAGCTGACAATACATCGCGATGGAACAATTGCAGACTGGCTATTTTTATACAAAATCTAATTGTGAATTAAGTGTTAAATCAATTCTTGAAAACATTGTCTTAAATATTAAAATAAAATATTTTAAAATAATGGCCTAATGACCTTTGTCAACCCTCCTGACCCCACATCCCTTTGTTCTCTCTCTTCTCTGCCCGCTCTGCTCTTCTCTGCTGTGTGTGTGTGTGTGTGTGTGTGTGTGTGTGTGTGTGTGTGTGTGTGTGTGTGTGTGTGTGTGTGTGTGTGTGTGTGTGTGTGTGTGTGTGTGTGTGTGTGTGTGTGGCAACCTTCCACAGTGCGTGAAGGTTACAGGTGATGTGGGCATTAACATTTCCCAAACCGGTACGCGTCCATAAATAATGGATTAGCTTCTGTGTATGTATGTAAGTGTGTGTGTGTGTGTGTGTGTGTGTGTGCGAGCGAGCGTGTGTGCATTAATGGATGCATCATGTTTTTGGTATTCAGATTTGATTGATGGATTAGTGCAGTAAATGGAGGTGTGTGCGCGCGCACACACACACACAAACACACACACGTGCGCACATTTCCGTGTGTGTGTGTGTGTGTGTGTGTGTGTGTGTGTGTGTGTGTGTGTGTGTGTGTGTGTGTGTGTGTGTGTGTGTGTGTGTGTGTGTGTGTGTGTGTGTGTGTTTGCCTTACACTAAAAGGTACATTGTTAATTAAATCTCCCTTTCCTCTGGATTGAGTTGTGGGGGTGGGGGGTACTAGTATGTCTCCTTTCGCTGGTGGGGGAATTCACTTAACTGTTCCACTTATGTAAACTGGAAGCACTTGGCACACTTCTGATTTGTAAATGACATTTTGACACGTACAATTGACTATGTTATAATCATTACCGGTACAGTTGTGTTTATGAATTGTTAATACGTGTCGAGGGACTGTATTTTTACACGGTTAGAATAATAAAAATGAATTGCCAGCCTTGGTTGTGGCTGCTACAAATGATTTTGTCAGGAAAGCTACCAAATGCCGATAACACTTCAGAGTTGGTCAATCTTTGGTTTGCTTTTCTTGCGTTTAGGTTTCATGTAGTGTTTTAGGACTGAGCATTATGTCAATATTATATTGATATTGTAATATGAGACATTGTCTGAGATTTGGGATATCGTAATATTGTGAAGTCTAATGTTTTCCTTGCTTTAATCACAAAAATTGGCAAGCTTGAGATGCATTCTGACATTGTAAACATATTATTTTACCTTTTTTTTTTACATTTTGGAAAGATAAATGTATATCATTGTCACAAATACAATATTATTTTTGATTGATTGAATATTTTATTAGACAAGTACAGTTAAACACCCTGCCTAAAAGGAGCATCCCAAATAAGTCCTTTTACAGTCTTGTCTGAAGTCCTTACCAGTAAGACACCCTAAGGGCGATCAGAGCTTCTTAATATTGACATATTTGGTTGGTCAAAACTATTGTATGTGCTATTTGATTTTGTCCATATCGCCCAGTCCTACAACTACCCATTTGAAAGTCACAATATGTTCAGTATTTTTATAATATAATAATTCCTTCGAGGTTGAGCTGTTGGAACCGCCTTTCATCGGGCTGAACAGCGGCTCATATGGTTACTAATGTGTATGGATGAACACATTAGGTTGGTCATTATGATAAACAAATGTGAAGAGACAGACAGTCTGCTCTCCTCCATCCATTTCCTCCTCTCCTTGTCATTCTCCTTCGTCATTCTGTCCCTCTCTCCACCCTTCCATCTGCCCTTCATTTGTCCTGTCCGTCACCCCTCCTTAAACTTCTATCATTCCTCCTTGTGTCTCTAAGCGCTCTCTCTCTGACCTCCAGACCCCTATCATCCTTCTATTCCCTCCATCATTGATTCCCTCCTGTCCTCCCCGCTCCTCTCTACACCCCTCTATCTATCACATTCTTTCCATCTCTCCATCCCCTCTCCATCCTTGTCAGAAGGTGGGGTAAAGAAGTCATTTTTTCTCTGCATATCTACATCCTGCGACCTGATCTCTTTCCTCCCACCTTCCCTATCGGCGTTCCTTGGGGACGGCCAGCCCAATGGATAGGCCATCTGGGAAACAAACCGTCTGTCCAGCTTAGGGATGGGACGATAAAAAACGTGATAAAAACACTTACGATAATCGTACCGTGGGGATTTAATTTATCGTGATATCGTCCTCCATCATGCACTGGGATCAATTCACCTTTTATTTGCTGAGCTGCATATCCGGTACCACTCAAACCCCCTTGGTAAAAGGTACTTAAAATATACGTACTTGATACAGTCTTTTTTTCACTCTCTATCAAATGTCTTTGCCAAACAATAGCCGATCTACAAGCTCACAACGCTGCGACGCATTGTGAGCTTGTAGATCTGCAATTTTTTGCAATCTTTTTGGCAAATGTTCCCGCCCCAGGGTAATGGATTCGGATTATCGCAACAGGAGCCGAGCGGTTAGCACCACTCAAAAAGGGAGAAACCTGCTCTTAGACTCTGTCTAGTTAGTGTGGTTGCCCAACAGGGGCAACACACTATCGTTCTAGTGTGGCTTTATTTATTATTTTTTTAATTCTTTCCAGATACACTTTTAGCCAATCAGGAAGCAGCATTCTTGTTGACATCACCATTATAGAGTAAGTCCATTGAGTTCAATGGGGGAGTGGTGCTAGCTTGAGGATTGGTCAAGCTTCACATGACAATTTGGCTACCCAGACAATAAATAGGCAACCACATAGGAGTGGGTGATATGGGAAAAATACAATATCACAATATTTTCCCAAGCTGTATCAAGATACACGATTTTATCACGTTTCTTTTTTACGTTGGTTTTTATGGTGATTTTTCAATTTACTTGACAAAAACTAGACTCTCTGGGTTCCTTTTGGAAGGTCTAAATTGAACTTTACAAGTATGTAACTCTGACAGTATACAAATGAAACCAAAATTGGTTTCATTTGTATACTGTCAGAGTTAAGTGGAGACCTTGACATTTTAAAGTTTGAGAACTACTGATTTAGACCAGAATGCAGGTTTAAATTGAATTCTGCAATGAATCTCTGTATTTACAAGACTCCCTCAATTGTATCACAATATATATACGATACCTCTGAAAAGGCATCTCGTGGACACATTGTATCTTCTCAATGATAATTATCACCATATCGCCCACCCCTACAACCACACTTGCAATTTCCAATTGCATCTTGTTGAGTTTTGTCTCTCTCTCTCTCTCTCTCTCTCTCTCTCTCTCTCTCTCTCTCTCCTTCTCACACACAATAAAATCCTCAGTGTTTATTGTCTCCACCAGCCGAAGGCTGAGGGAGAGTATGTTTTCCCCTCCGTCCGTCCGTGCGTCCGTGTGTCCGTGTGTCCGTGTGTCCGTGTGTCCGTGTGTCCTCGCAGTTTGTGTGCAGCTAATCTCAGTCACCGTTGGCCCGATCGCTGCCAAACTGAGCACACACACTCCCTGGATGCCAATCTAGAACCTCTGCCCCACATTTTTCAAATCAGCCTCATGGTGGCGCTATAACAGGCCGATTTGTGTGGCCTGGTTGTTACCAGCTAATCTCCGGCGCCGTTGGCCCGATCGCTGCCAAACTGAGCACACACACTCCCTGGATGCTAATTCAGAACCTCTGCCCCACATTTTTTAAATCAGCCTCATGGTGGCGCTATAACAGGCCGATTTGTGTGGCCTGGTGGAGACCTGTGCTCGGAAGAGCACTGCTTCTAGTTTGACTCTGTAGTCGATGGACCTCTGTAAAACCCTCCACCCTGATAGAGTTGTCTATTGTGACCCCCACCCCACACGGTCAACATCTCTGCATGCCTTCATCCACAAACGCCCACTATCTGATCTTTGAAGTTACGCTGTTTCGCCTTTTGCTCTCTTCCCCTCCCCTCCTCTCTCCTCTCCTCTCCTCTCCTCCGCCGACCCCCCACCACCCTTCAATTCCACCCCCCCTCCCGCCTTGTAGGATACGCCTCGTTCTAGTTTGTCTGCAGTTGACCTTTCACCTCGGCCATGATGGCAGCTATGTCACGCCTGATTGGATGATTTACAGGCTGCAGAGAGGAAGGGGAGCAGTTAGAGAGAGAGAGAGGAGAGAAAACAGAGAGGCATGAGGTAGTACTGTACACATTTGGTTCTCAAACTGGGGTCTGGGAACCCCCAGGGGTCCTAGAGGGGGTTCCTGAGGGGGGTCCCCACTCCCCATTACAATTATTTAATGTGGCATCAAAATCAGTTTAACCACTTCAACCCTATATACACATTTAAAAATAGACGATCTGGGACGCCCGCTGGCCCAATGGTCCAGGCACGTACCACATAGGCATTGCCACATACCGTAGGCATTGATGCCTGACAGCGTTGCTGGTTCGATTCCCGATCCGGACGACCTTTGCCGCATGTCACTCCCCATCTGTCCCACCATTTCCTGTCAGTAATAAAAATAGACGATCTACAAGCTCACAATGTGTCGCATCACATATTATCCAAAAATTGTGAAAACATTTGCAAAAAACTTTTTATTTTTTAAAGATATTTTGGGGTCTTTTTCTGCCTTTATAGTTTCATTGTGTGGAGATAGACAGGAAACAGGGGAGAGATGGGGAGAGACATGCAGTAAAGGTCATCGGGATCTTATGTGCCTATACAGTAGGTGCCACGGCCCAGGACACATTTTGGAATACTTTTGAAACATTTTAACATTAGCACAAAATATAATAAGGGGGACTCTGTGGCCAAATCCATGTTCATTTGGGGGTCTTTGACTTGTACATGTACACTCTCTGAGTTAAAGTAACAGTGTGAGGATTTGGCAGTGAGAGTTGGGGATGGAGGGAATGGCAGGGGGATAATGAGACAGTTAATGATGGGAAGATGACGGAAGAAATGGAGAGAGAGAGAGAGAGAGAGAGAGAAAGATGACGTGAAGGAGGGATAGATATCATTAGTGTGTCTAGACTCAATGGGAGAGGCGGAAGAAAGAGAGAGAGACTTACTTAAGAGAGAGAGAGAGGTTTTCATCATTTCCAGCGCACTTCTTCTTTGACCTTTTGCCCCAAACGCACACCTACACACACACGCACGCGCGTCGCGCACACACACACACACACACACACACACACACACACACACACACACACACACACACACACAGTCTCTATCCCTCCTTCCCTCTCCCATTCCTTTTCTCTACGGCATTTCCTTTTTCCTTTTCTGTCTGCCTCTCATTCCATCCTTGGATCCGTATTTCCAAAACGTTCTCTTGTGACGCATACTTTGTATTTGTTTTTTATGGACTATACTTGACTATGACGTTTCCAGATGTAACCAGATATGAGGCTACTAAATTACTACGATATTTTCTTCAGCCTATCTGTCATTGCAAGTGTTTGGTAAACCTGACCATTAGTTTCAAACGGCTCTAGAGAATCGGTTCACATGATGATGCCACTAATTGCGCCTTTTTTGAATTTCCCTCAAATTTGGGTCCCAATCCAGTCTTTGAACAAGACCTTTTGTCTATTCATTTTGTAAGCTTTAATCTTGCAAATAATACAAACGACAACCGCAAGAAACTACACTGGGTTCCATTCAGCTTTGTATTTAACAGGCTATAATATCTAAACATAAAACATAATATCCAAACATAAATCTATGTAAAAAAAGAAATAGCCTGACCACTGACCAGCCCAGTGGCCACAAAACGTTATACACATGTTTCTGTTACACTGAGGCTGGTCAAAGTGCTGCAGTGCCACACTGCCACAGCTAAACAAAAAGAAACACATGGTGACCAATGTTTTACGTCTGCAGCTTCTACTTTTGACTGTCGACAAGGATTTGGGAATTGCAAATTCTCTCTCTCTCTCTCTCTCTCGCACATGCACACACACACACACACGCACGCACGCACGCACGCGCACACACACACATGCACACACTCCACGGGCTTTTATTTTCCCCAGTACATTTGAAATACTCAGGCTGCTGCCTTCTGCCACAGTAAGCAAGTTGTATTCTTTTACAAGTGGCTTTTTACCCAAAAAAAATCTATTTTGAATCTCAGTTTTAAAACAGAGCATTTTAAAGCACAATATGTATTATTCTCATTTCCAGACAGGCTTTATCGTCTTTGCTTTCAGTACGGCTTGTGTGCCACTGCTACCTGTCAGGGGAAAGACCTGTTTGTTCAGAAAACTGAAGACTAAAAGTGGTCCATGTGGGATGCTATACTGTATACAGGACTACAAATAAAGAGCTCACAGCTATTTATAGGAAAGTACTGGCATGCTCCTCAAACATTTTTATTTACAGGACCCCAATGGGAACAAGCCACAGTGCTTTCTTGGGTTTATCTTTTTAGCATCATTTTGTATGGAACTGTCTTGATTTTCTTTTTTGCAAACTGTTAATAATTCATAATAATAATTCAATCAATCAATTTAGCTTATCCACAACTTTCCAACGTCCCATCGTGCATTGCGCAGAAGATGTGCGGCAGCTTCCGGCGCCGCAGCCGAGTGTGATCACAACGACTGCATCTGCGACGCGACATGAGCTTGTATGTCTGCTGTTAACCGGAAGTGTCCCACAGATGATAATACAGTAAATTCTCGCGGAAACAGGTGGATAGATCTGCTATTTTGGGCTAATGTTCCCCACAGAATATGGATGTTGAGTTTCAAGTGGTTGAGGACCAGGTACAGTATGTAGTCTCATGGTGCATTTTAACATCGGGCAACAGCGGTGACAGTCATGGCCTGTTGTGTTGGTTGGAGAGCATTGACAAGCTGGGTTCAGCTGAGGACTCAAAGCCCTAGTCTCTACAGTGGTGGGCAGGAACGTGACCCTTACACCACCTGGACGCCCCTGATCATCCTGTTTGGTTGATACGGGAAGATCATGGACATAATGAGGCAGACAGACAGACAGACAGACAGACATGGACATGCAGACAGACGGTTACTGTACAATGACTTGTGGAGACACACAGATAGACAAATAGACAGCAAGGTGACTGCGGCTTGGGTGGTCTGTCTCACAATCTCACGCTCGTGCACACACACACACACACACACACACACACACACACACACACACACACACACACACACACACACACACACACACAGAGAAGGGAGTGGGTTTAATCTGCCCAGCTGCCATCCTGTGAATTGGTTGTGAACCAAGAGGCCAAGCAATTTACTCCTCACTCAAAGGCCATTCCACACCACCAAGCCCTCTGTGTGTGTGTGTGTGTGTGTGTGTGTGTGTGTGTGTGTGTGTGTGTGTGTGTGTGTGTGTGTGTGTGTGTGTGTGTGTGTGTGTGTGTGTGTGTGTGTGTGTGTGTGTGTGTGTGTGTGTGTGTGTGTGTGTGTGTGTGTGTGTGTGTGTATGTGTACGCGCGCACGCTCGCTTGTGTGCGCGCGACGTGCGTGCGCGGGCATGTGTGCACATGCGTAGGAAGGGAGGATGATGGAATTGAGAATTGGGGGAAGGGGGGAGGAAGGGTAGATGGAATAAGTGAAGGATAAAGAGAGCTGCAGGGTAAGAAGTAGAGAGAGAGAGAGAGAGAGAGAGAGAGAGAGAGGGAGAGAGAGATTGGGAGAGAGGGAGACACAGCCGTGGGGGTGGGGTGGGGTGGGGTGGGGTGGGGTGGGCAAGAAGGGATAAAAGCAAATGAGGGGAGGATGAGAGTGGAATTGAGGGACAGAAAATGAGAGGAAAGGAATGATAGTGCTGTTTACGAGGGGGAGAGGAAGAGAGAGATGAAGAAGAGATTCAGTCGGCCAGAAAGAAGGAAACAATGAAAGGACGGTGGAGGATGAGGAGCCTGCATGAATGCTGTCTGGTTTCACTCTCCTCACACTCCTTCCAGCAGTGGTCCTCAACCTTTTCAGGCCGCGACCCCCAAAATAATCATATTTTAACTGGGGACCCCCCCACCCTGACGAGCTCTAAGAGTTGAGGCATTACATTTTGTATAACACGGTTCTATTGGTAAAATAGCAGATCTACATGCTCACAACGTCCCGCAACCAGCTATTTTCACAATTTCTGCCTCTAATCTTTGACAATTTGGCCACTGTTTAATTTGTCACTTTAGAGGTATTAAAAAGTCCTAAACTTGTCACTTTAGAAATGTGCCGACAAAATTGCACAAAAAAAAATCTACTCGGTCCAAGTCTCTGAGCTGTGGGAAGTTCAGAAATCCATAGTCTCCTGACATCATAAATGGGGAATCCAAGCTAATAGAAAATGCAGGCCTTCTATTCCTGAAAAGTTGCAATGTTAAAGTGGAAGCTATTGATCTCGCGATAATAAAAATCTAAAATATCTTTCCAAAAATATTGTTTAAAAAAATCTGTTAAACGATGATGTCACAAGACTATGGATTTCTGAACTTCCCACAGCTCCAAGAGACTTGGACAGAGTAGAAGTTCTTTTTTGCAATTTTATTATGAACATTTGTGAGGACCTATTTTATGAAGACAGGTTGAAAAGTGGCAAAGTCCTCCTTTTAGTACAGTACTTAAGTAAATGTACTTTGTTACGTTATACCACTGACTGCTAGCGGCTTCACCTCTGGTAAGCAGAGTGTGCTCAGGATGCAGAACACTAGGGTGCTTTTTATTTGATGAAACACTGAACACACACACACACACACACACACACACACACACACACACACACACACACACACACACACACACGGTGGGCTAAAGCATTAGCATTCACTGGAGCCAATGTAATGAATGCTGGATGCACACAGGTGAAACGGTTTCCAATTTTCTCACAACGCATGGGTAAATTGATCAAAGAGCCCTGTTTGCCATCCAGTTATTTATTATTCTTTAGCCTTATCAGGGGATATTTAGGGGACCTTTGTGATGCTCCTTTTTTTCTCTGGCAGAGTTGCTCCATATAGACCATCTTGTTGTTAACACTGAGCTTCCACCAGTATATCCCAATCCTTGCCAAAAGCAACATCTTCAAAATCAGTGGTATTGGTCATTGGATAAAAGATAACCCCCAACCATACAACTCTGGTATAGGGAGATCTTTTGGGTGCTACCCCATGAAAGACTATGTGCAGTGCATAGAGGCAAAAAAAGCTTCTTTTCAAAACGTATGGTCCCCAATGCTAAACTATTTCCCGGATGAAATATTCCGGATCCTCCTGAAAGGTCAGTGCCCAGTGGGTGCCGCATCAATTTCCCCCGGTGGGGAGAACCTTTTCATCGCGCGGCAACGCTGGAAAAATAGAACAGTGGCGTATCAGCGCGGCGCGCAAGGTGGCAGACCCGGGCCTGCGTGCGTCTGACGCCGCCGGTGTGGGTTAGTTAATTGAAAATAATGGGGACGTATGTTTTGATGCGCCGCGTCCACGCTGCCTCCGCGTTCGGTGTGTGTTTCCCTTATGAGGGAAAAATCTGTCTGTTGTTCATTTACATATCTAACATATAATTTTCCGAATGTCTGTCTGTCTGTCTGAGTGTCTGTCTGTCTGTCTGTCTGAAACCGCGTTTCTCCTCAGTGGCTGGAGCAATTGATCTGAAATCGCATCACCATCAGCATATGAACACACCTGACATAACTGTGAAGCCCGTTTGTCACTTTCACAAATCGTATGCTGTATAATTGTATTTTTATGGTGTATCTATATCTATTTAGCCTACAGTACCTTTTGTGACCACACATGTTAAGGGAGGGGCGCTGTTGTTCAGGCCATGCACAATCACACACAAACCCACACACACACACACACACACACACACACACGGGGGGGGGAGTGTGTGTGTGTGTGTGCGGGCGGGCGGGCGGGGGGGGGGGGGGGGGGGGGGTTCTGGCCCTGTTACAGATGTTGTCCAAAATCATGCAGATCGGTACACAGTATCTCTGTAGCCGTTAAATGGAACGGGTATTTCTTACATTGATGCTCCTACATATTAGCATGCAAGCACCAGTTAAAGTTACTTTCCATCCCTCATATACTGTGTGCACAGTGCACATCCCATAATCCACACACTGCACATCATTTCGGAGCTCATATCTTTGAACGGGTAAGGGCTAGTTTACATAATTACACAGACGATGCCGATGGTCTTGTGACGTTTGTCCTGTCACATTGTTTGCACTTGAGCACTTTAGGGTTGAGCATGCTAGTCCGTCACGGCGTCACCTCTTCAGTTCTTCCCTCTCTTCTAGTATTTGAGACCACCGGTGCATCGGGTGCGGTATCCTGCACTGTAATACCTTGGTGAAACCATGTCAGACAGACAGGAAAAGAGCAGACTAGACTAGAGTCAACCCATGACAAATATAGATCAGTTGTTGCGTCAGAATAAAAAGAAGGAATTAATGACTGTATAATGAGACAAAATAAAGAGAGAGAGAGAGTCGGACAGATCGAAACAATAAATGTGTTTCTGTGCTGTATTTCTTCATCTTCCTTTACCATTGAGAGATCGGGTCACACTTCTCACACACAGATGTACTGTAGATCTGGGTCACTCTGTTAAAGCCATTAAGGCTCTTGCAGGCAGACTAATTCGACTCTCATAAAGGGGCTGTAATTTAGCCTGTATAAGACGCACACGTACACGCACAGCTCTTATGCAATAATTTCCCAAATGGTGTTCCCATGAAATGAGAATTGCTTTATAGAATGGACTCGGGAAGCTCTCCTCAGAAATCAAATTAGGAAAGTTGGGGGCGGACAAAGAGTACACGACAGAGGTGCACCGTCTCTCTCTCTCTTTCTCTCTCTCTTTCTTTCTTTCTCTCTCTCTCTCTCTCTTTTTCTCTCACTGCTAACCACTGACAGACACAGCCAATGGTAGTCATAGTAGAAGCTTTCTGGTACGCCACGGGGCCTGCAGAGGCTTGGCTGGGCAGGACTGGCAGCCGCGCGGCATCGCCAGTTACTGCCATGGCAGACCGGCAGCCACCGCCGCATGGACCGGCTGTAAAGTTTACCGTGACTGAGGCGCACCGTCTTGGCAAAATCTCTAATCCGGCGTTCCATTAGTCCGACGGTGGTTAGGGTTAGGTTTAGGCATAGTTTTACTGAGGTTAGGGTTAGTTACCCGTGACGCAGCGGAGAATGCACTCGATCCAATAGGCCAGTGGTTTTCAACCTTTTTCATGTCCTGGGTCCATTGTTTATTGGGCATTTGAGCCACTGACAACCGTTGGATGAGATTTAACCTCTCAGACCCAAAACCTTTAATATTTTGTTATCATTGGATAGGATTTTGTCCACAGTTCCATGCTGTATTGATGTGGTACTCACAGGCAAACAATCATAATAACGATTCTTCTAAATTACTGTAATAATTCAGGTGTTTAACAATAATTGAACTCTCAATAGTTAAAGATCTATAAGGGTCCGTTTGGTTACCAACTCTCCATCATTTAGTTGAGAATCACCTGAAAACCCCTCAAGGACCACTGGTTGAAAACCACTGCAATAGGCCATGTTGGTGAGTGGGAAGCCAGCAGGGGTGGGATGATCTCTGTCACTGCATTCAGCGACTACAGGCTGTCCTGTTGTTCAGCAGGGAGCAGCTAGGGTAGCATGTTTGTCAGCATGCCTTCCTTGTGAAACCTCTCAATGTCAGGTGAAAAGAAGCGGCTGGTGACTCCATGTCTGTCAGAGGAGACGTGGTTTTCTACACACCCTCCCTCCCCAGACCAAACAGTAGCGTTTGGCAGGGACAGGGACTATTGTAGTAGGGGAGTTGACAATGATTAAATTGCTGAGGAAATGAAAATAATAATAATGGAACTCCCCCATTATCCATCCATTATCCAACAGCCTAGCTGCAGTCTGTTTGTTTCTTAACGTTGAGCTTAATTTCCTATTAGTTTTCTAGATTGTCACCCAAAAAAAAGGAGTCAAAATATGGATTAACATACGGCCAGAAGACACAGTGTGGTAATACATTGCTGCTGTTGCAGTCAAAGCTTGCAACAAAATGTGTCATCTGGATCCAGCAGACAAGCTCCTCTCTGCACTCATACTGGCAGCTGCCAGACCCAAGTTAGTCCTATGGGGATGAACACTCATTTGACCTCTGCTGTACAGCTTTCAACAGTGGTCCCTGTGTGTGTGTGTGTGTGTGTGTGTGTGTGTGTGTGTGTGTCACATTTCCTGAGGCACTCCTGTCTATCTCAGGGACAGAGGAATGGCATTCAGAGTCTTATTGTATTTTTCGCTGCAGACAAATATGTCTGCACGTCTCCCCGTCTGGCTACCTTCCTGTTTGCAGCAGGCATTAGTTGCACTCAAAACAATCATGGTAGGGAGATGCTGACCGAGGGAGTTCTGTCAATACTGTTGTACACTGTAGTAAACATAGTGTTTCTGCACAAAAAGTCACGTACATTTGGACAAGCGGTGTAATGGAATCCCTAATGAATTCGACTTCCTGGGTAAGACATCAGAAATGGATGACTACTCAGTCACCCCAAAGGCAACATCAATGGACAGTAATATATAAAGCATAAATTGGGTGTGGTGAAGACCTTGTTACCTTGCTTATTTTCGCCTTGGAATTGTTCTCTTTGTAAGTCAGCAGTCCACACCTCCTGCTGCCTTGTGTTAGCAATGGCAGATATAGTTTATTTGAGCTAGGCTAAAGCAGTAGTTCTTTGAAAAAGCTTTTTTTGTTAATAAATTGGGTGTCATGTAGTCTATCTGGAGCCAGACTGTTGCCTCCCACAATGTTGAAATGCTTCCGTCATGCAGTCTGTGCAATGGAAGAGCTGAAAACCATCTGGGGTAAAGCAGAGCTCCCACCTCTGTAGGTCAAATTATTCAAAGCATAATTTATTTCTTGCTGTTTAGCAGAAAAGACAATTTACATATATATTTGAAAGATATTTGAACGGAACTGCTAAATGCCTTGAATTGAACATTGTAAGTTGAACACTGCTACCAGCCAGTCTACTGTTTAGAGTAGTGGTTCCCAAAAGTTGAGGTCTCTGAGTTTGTAGATCGGCTATTTTCACTACTTAAATGTTTTTTGGGGATTGTTTTTTTAATTATTATTATTCTTTTTTTTATGGCATACATTTTGGAAAATAGTGAACCTTTTTTATTACTGAAAAAAAAAAGGAAACTAAAAAAAGTGACCCATTGTTTGGGAAGCCCTGCTAGTTTAGAGGCTTGGCTATAGGCAAGAGCCACAACAACTATATAGCTCTTAACCTTAACGGACAGTGAGGTTTACATGGTGGTTCCATCATGTGCACACAGTCTCACAGTGAGGGTTTACATGGTGGTTCCATGTGCACACAGTCTCACAGTGAGGGTTTACATGGTGGTTCCATCATGTGCACACAGTCTCACAGAGAGGGTTTACATGGTGGTTCCATGTGCACACAGTCTCACAGTGAGGGTTTACATGGTGGTTCCATCATGTGCACACAGTCTCACAGTGAGGGGTTTACATGGTGGTTCCATGTGCACACAGTCTCACAGTGAGGGTTTACATGGTGGTTCCATGTGCACACAGTCTCACAGAGAGGGTTTACATGGTGGTTCCATGTGCACACAGTCTCACAGAGAGGGTTTACATGGTGGTTCCATGTGCACACAGTCTCACAGTGAGGGTTTACATGGTGGTTCCATCATGTGCACACAGGTGCACACAGTCTCACAGTGAGGGTTTACATGGTGGTTCCATCATGTGCACACAGTCTCACAGTGAGGGGTTACATGGTGGTTCCATGTGCACACAGTCTCACAGTGAGGGTTTACATGGTGGTTCCATCATGTGCACACAGTCTCACAGTGAGGGTTTACATGGTGGTTCCATCATGTGTACACAGTCTCACAGTGAGTGGTTTACATGGTGGTTCCATCATGTGCACACAGTCTCACAGTGAGGGGTTTACATGGTGGTTCCATCATGTGTACACAGTCTCACAGTGAGGGGTTTACATGGTGGTTCCATCATGTGCACACAGTCTCACAGTGAGGGTTTACATGGTGGTTCCATCATGTGCACACAGTCTCACAGTGAGGGTTTACATGGTGGTTCCATCATGTGCACACAGTCTCACAGTGAGGGTTTACATGGTGGTTCCATCATGTGCACACAGTCTCACAGTGAGGGTTTACATGGTGGTTCCATCATGTGCACACAGTCTCACAGTGAGGGTTTACATGGTGGTTCCATCATGTGCACACAGTCTCACAGTGAGGGTTTACATGGTGGTTCCATGTGTACACAGTCTCACAGAGAGGGTTTACATGGTGGTTCCATCATGTGCACACAGTCTCACAGTGAGGGGTTTACATGGTGGTTCCATCATGTGCACACAGTCTCACAGTGAGGGTTTACATGGTGGTTCCATCATGTGTACACAGTCTCACCGTGAGGGGTTTACATGGTGGTTCCATGTGCACACAGTCTCACAGTGAGGGGTTTACATGGTGGTTCCATCATGTGCACACAGTCTCACAGTGAGGGTTTACATGGTGGTTCCATCATGTGCACACAGTCTCACAGTGAGGGGTTTACATGGTGGTTCCATGTGCACACAGTCTCACAGTGAGGGTTTACATGGTGGTTCCATGTGCACACAGTCTCACAGTGAGGGGTTTACATGGTGGTTCCATCATGTGCACACAGTCTCACAGTGAGGGTTTACATGGTGGTTCCATGTGCACACAGTCTCACAGTGAGGGTTTACATGGTGGTTCCATCATGTGCACACAGTCTCACAGTGAGGGGTTTACATGGTGGTTCCATCATGTGCACACAGTCTCACAGTGAGGGGTTTACATGGTGGTTCCATGAGCACACAGTCTCACAGTGAGGGGTTTACATGGTGGTTCCATCATGTGCACACAGTCTCACAGTGAGGGGTTTACATGGTGGTTCCATCATGTGCACACAGTCTCACAGTGAGGGGTTTACATGGTGGTTCCATCATGTGCACACAGTCTCACAGTGAGGGGTTTACAGGCCAGTGTCATGAGGATGCCATGTGTGCTTTGTGCTGATCTTCACTTTCTACTGTAAGCTAGTTCTGCTGACACAGTAATGGTACTGGAGCCTCACATCTGATGGAACATTCATTAGGCTGTGTGTGAGGCTGTGTGTGTGTGTGTGTGTGTGTGTGTGTGTGTGTGTGTGTGTGTGTGTGTGTGTGTGTGTGTGTGTGTGTGTGTGTGTGTGTGTGTGTGTGTGTGTGTGTGCACGTGCACGTGCACATGCGTGCGTGCGTACTTCTTTTACTATACTCGTGGGGCCACAAGTCCCCACAAGTACAGTAGAATTAGTCTGGACATTGTGAGGAAAAGGAAACAATTATGAAAAGACTGTGACTGGGGTTAAGATTTAGGCATTTAGAGGTCAGGTTTAAAGTTATTCCTGATTTATACATACATGTAGTTACACACAGGTGCCCTGTACCGGGAGACGATCTAAAAGCTCACCGTGCGGCGTGTTGTGAACTTTTAGATCTGCTATTTTTGGAGCAGTGAAGCGCTCCAACATTTTAGCTTTGTGTGTCGTGGACTGGCCCTGTCTTCAACCCTGTCCCGTTGAGCATGAACTTTGACCGAGTGGCACGCTATGTTTCATTAGTACAACGGTGCGTGGCCGGAGTTATGTTTCATTAGTACACAGTGCATGGCTGGATTTTTAAACTATAAAAACAGGAACAGATTGAGAAGACCACTGTTGCGCAGCCTAGACACACAGGCTATAGCTGCTCAAATTCACCGCTCCACTTCGAACTGAGGTTCGATTTTTAGTAAAACATGTAACGTGTTACAAACAAACAAAATATGTGTGCACTCGTTCTTAATGTGTGTTTTCTTTCTGCGACTTGCTCCAGTGTGTAGGCTCTCCATTGTTGGTAATAACAGATATATATGTCAGAGAGGCAGACAGTGTGTTGTTGTGGGTGATTGCAATCTGCTTAAAAGTGTAATGATGTATAGACGATAGAGAGAGAGAGAGGGTGCGCCGTCTGTCATGAGAGATATATGTGTTATGGAGAAGACTGTGTGTGTGTGTGCGCATGTGTGTGCCAGCATGTGCTGCGCGCATGTGTGTTAGCAAAAGGTGTTATACAGATTGGCAGTGCTGTCAGTAGTATCCTCTACACACACACACACACACACACACACACACACACACACACACACACACACACACACACACACACACACACACACACACACACACACACACACACACACACACACACACACACACACACACACACACACACACACACACACACACACACACACACACACACACACACACACACACACACACACACACACACACACACACGGAGCTCTATTGTTCGGCTGTCCTGTTCCTATGCATTTCTCTGTATGTCTGCCTCCCCAACCCATTCTCACTCCCTTTGCTTCACCCTCCCGACGCCGTGTCTTTCTTTCCTTTGCGAGTGACTATTGCGTCTAGGGTGCGACGGAGACGGAGAGTTTTTGGACGAGACAGAGTCTTAGTACGCATGCGCCGACATGTGTTTACTGGAAGATTTTTCACTGACGGCCGTCACGGGGAATCGAACCCCGGTCTCTGGATTTGTATCTCTATGCTCTACCGACTGAGCTAACGAGAGTGACTGGGAAGTACCTTTTTTTTTGTGCTTTTATCTTTGACAAAACGTGAAATGATAACGTAGTCCCTTCTTTGAGCCACATTCGGAGGCGGAAGCAGTCCCCTGGTCAAGATTTACTATTCTGTCCATAACGGCACGTAATTCGGTAACGCGGCTGAGTCGGCTCATGCGGCGTTCCCACCGCTCGTCGCGGCAACTCGGCTCGCTATCGCTCGCCTCGGTGGCGACTCACGGGGGTCATCGCCGCCTGAGACGGCGCCGCTCCGTCGTTTATAGTGGCGTGAACGGTAGCGACGGGTGGCTGGTAAACCAAGAAGCCTTCAGAGCGTATCGAATCCCGCATCAGGAACTACTTTTTTTTCTTTCTTCTTAGACCACCCAATGCGTCTAACCCTTGAGACATTAGGCAATCCGTCCGCGTCTATGGTGAGAAGCATTCGGTATTTAAGATCGCGTCGGTTGTATGACGCAATAGGGGTGAGAACCTGTTGGCCTCCCTGTCTTTACAGTATATCTGTCTCTCTATACTAAAGCCTAATTTGCACTTCGTATTACAACCACATTGCATCGCCACCAGTGACGGGTTTTCAAGAGAAAAACCGTCACGCGAGACTCGAGAGAAGGAGAGCAAACTCAGCAAAGTATAAAATAGGATTCAAACAATGTTCCCAAGATGTCTTTCCTAGCAATCTGGTCTGATGAAGAGCCGTAAGGCTCGAAACATCACGTAACTCACGTCCATGGTGTAGAGGAACCTAAATACATCTTTAAATGTTTGGAGCATGATCCAGTGTGTGTACTTTTCTTTATCTATTCTGACCTCTGCCCAGCACCATGGTTTTTACTGAGCCAATGTGTATGCTTTATTGTTATTATTTTCTACCTAAAGCCTAGTAAATCTAGTAAATGCCCTATTTCGTCATACTGCAGTGTCACAAAAAAGTAGCAGAATTAGCGGATCCACAAGCTCAAAAGCAATTTTAGTCTTGAAAAGTAACAGTTTTGGACATTTCCACCCGACAGCAACCACATGAAACATTGCTGACTGAGTGTCAACTGCAGATTGACTTCACAGATTTTCTAGAGGTGACAAAATGTATTTTTACGCTAGACATGGAACCCAGTGCTTCTCTAAGTGGGATCTGGGGACCCCTGGGTGCTATTGGAAAAGAGATAATCTTAGCTCACATGCGGTGTGAGGTTGTATAGCATATTTGCTATTTTAGACCAGTAAGACGCCCTAAGGGCGAGCTCAATTTTTCGGCTTATACTGTAAATAAAACTTTTGACAACTACTAGTATAACCTACTGATGACCTCATGTAATGTTCACTACAGGGAAGATTGTGCTAACATTGTACAACTGATGAAGATATAACCGAACCACAGCACTGGAAAGGGATTAGTGCAGACCACTGCTGTCAGGCAGAAACCTTGTACTGTATCTCCAGATGTATTTTCGTTTTTTCCGTAAATGAAAGCCCTTCATCATGCAAGCGTGTCGCCCAAGAGTAATGAAAATAGCCAATCTACAAGCTAACTGTGAGCTTGTAGATCGACTATTTTCACTATTTTCCTAATAAATAAAACAACACATTATATAAAAAGGGACGGTTTTGGACATACAAGGTTTCTACCAATGATGTAAAGAATACATCTGGACTGGAATAATAAATGTACATGCATGTGCGCTCGTGTGCTCCAACAGAACAGAAAGAGAGGGAGAGTATACGTGCAACAGTATTCTGCGTGTGAGTGATCGTGTGTGAGTGTGGTGCCCGCGCACAAGCCTATGTGTGTGAGTTAAGTGAGTGAGACAGGCCTGCAGAGCTGCAATCTCCCTGGCTGGCCCTCAGGGAAATCGGCCCCGTTGGCACGGATTCTCTCTCACACACACACACGCGCACGCACACACACACACACACACACACTCACACACGCACACACACACACCCACACACACACACACGCGCACACACACACACACACACACACACACACACACACACACACACACACACACACACACACACATTCACTCTTTAATTCTGCAATCACCTCTTCTGTAATCATACTAGGCTGTATGTGATAGTTCCAGCTAGTATGTAATTAGTTCAGTTTTTTCTTCTTTTTTTGGGGGGGTGTCGTCATATGCAAATGAATAAAACAATGATCTAGAGGCAGGAAGAGGAAAAGGAAGAGACAGTAGTAGTATTTTTGTTTGTTTGTTTGTTGACAGGCAGATGTTGGTATCTGCAGGACATCTCTGCTTGACGCACCTCTGACGGTGCAGGTGCACCAGGTCAGGGAGTGATCCCTGACAGTACTACTAGCTCTAGACAATACAATACTTCTACCTTTAGATCAGTGGTTCTCAACCTGTGGGTCGGGTCCCCCATGGGGGGTCCCCAACTTATTTTGGATGATTAACTTAATGTGCAACATTGTTTTCTCACTCAACAGTAAACAAACCAACATAATGTTTAAGTGTATAGAGGGTATCTACACATTTCTAAAGTGACAATTTAAGGACTTTTTAATACCTCTAAAATGAATGACGAATGAATGAAATTAAACCTTGGTCAAATTGTCAAATATTAGAGGCAGAAATTGTGAAAATAGCCGACCTACATGCGACCTACATGTAGATCTGCTATTTTCACAATAGAACCGTGTTATACAAAATGTAATGCCTAAACTCTTAGTGCATGTCAGGGTGGCGGGTGCCCACTCCCCAGTTAAAATATGATTATTTTGGGGGTCACGGACTGAAAAGGTTGAGAACCACTGCTCTAGACCAGTGGTTCTCAACACGACCCACCCAATGCACCCATCTGAATTTGCATGATTATTTCTACGATCAATCAATCGACAGTGATTCAGTGGGCTTGAACCAGTGGAACTAACGTAGTACACTTTCTTGGTATCACAAAGAAAACTATTTTCAAGGTTTCAAAGAATTAAAAAATACCATGGCGTTTTGATTTACATATTATCATTACTGTAATAGTGTTTTGCCAGTTATTTGGGAGGCCCACTTGCAATACCTTCAGGGCCCAC
>NC_137820.1:51126443-51136443 GCF_963921795.1 Nannobrachium achirus
GCTACTCCCTTACCCTCCCCGCTTTGTGTATGTTTGTGTGCGTACATGCACATGTACTTTGTACACTGACCCAGCTTTGTTTGCATGCTTACTCTACAGTGCCATCAGGGCAACTCCTCAACAAGCAGCTTTTAAACTGTCACCATTGTCTGGCAAGGGAGAGAGACGGGGGGGAAAAGATGGGGAAGTAGAAGAGGAGTGCCGGGGAGGGGGAGACAGTGATGTGGAAGAGACTGGCAGATAGATAGCAGAGATAAACTGAGATGGCAGTGATGGGTTGACACTGAAAGACATTGACGGATAACCGACATCGAAGGTAAATAAAAAAGAACCCCGGTGGTGCGAGAGAGAGACTATATATGAAGGAATCATAATAAAAATATGAGTTATGCCGCTGTGTGTGAACCTAAGAATGCGGTGTAACATTAAGTTAATGTTGCAGCTGTTACGGCCATGAGATGAAGAGGACGAGGGGTGATTTATTATGAGAACGGTGACAGGAGAGAGAGAATGCGGAACACCCACACATTGCCCTGCACTTTTTCCTTTTCTCGCCCTCCGTGTCCCCTCTAGCTCTGTGTGCAACAGAAATTCTTTCTGGTCCATTTTTCTAATAGGCTGTGACAGTAGCCGGTAGCAGAACACATTAGCAGCAGAGTTAACAGCACAGTCTCACTCTCAGTGCCTTCGCCAATCTACATTCTGTAGTTTTGCCCTTTTTTATTGTGCGAATCAATAATGTATTACCTGTATTGCAAAGGCTTGAAATAGTCATGGCTATAAATAGTTCTAGTACCTCTTTTGTTTTGCCTGCACACACACAGTACACGACTACTACACTCGTCTCGCACACACACGCATTTCATCAGAAATGTCGGAGCACACAGATTGCAGCATTGCAGTCGTCTCGTGCAGTTGCTTTGTGGGGTCTGTGGCTTTCTCCGTGGCACTTGAGCAGACACTGTAGAGCAGTGGTTCTCAACCTACTCTCAAGCAACATTGTTTTCTCCCTCGAGAAGTGTATAGAGGGTATATGCTCATTTCTAAGGTGACAATTTAAAGGCTCTTTACCACCTCTAAAATCACAAATTAAACCTTGGCCAAATTGTCAAATATTAGAGGCAGACATTGTGAATATAGCCGATCTACATGCTCACAACGCCTCGCAATGCAGTTCTATTTTCACAGTAGAACTGGATTATACAAAATAATGTAATGCCTCAAGTCATAGTGCTCGTCAGGGTGGGTGGGTCCCCAGTTAAAATATGATTATTTTGGGGGTCGCTGCCTGAAAAGGTTGAGAACCACTGCTGTAGAGGTGCCCCCCTCCCCACTCCTTCCCACTCAACAGCCCACAACAACAGGCTGCACCAAACATCACCTTCAGAGAGTGTGTGGGTGGCATACATCCAGCTGGTCGCTGATGCTGGACACACTAGTTCAAAAGAATAAAAGTAGCTTAAAGTGTTTACTTTTAAGCCATTAAAACTGCGAAAGCATCCGTGTCATTTTAGATTTCAGCCTTGGCTATATTCAAAAAAAGCAGTCGTGCCACGCTGCAAGCTTTTACATCTGCTGTTTTTGAACCTTTTAGAAAGATTTTGAAAGTGTGACAACTGCTGGTTTTAGAAGGCATTTGGAGAATTGGCCTCAATTCTTAACCAGGGGGTCAGTTTTAAAATGAAGCAAACACGGAACTGAAAAATCTTATGATTGGCCGCTAGTTGGTACCAGAAGCAACATGTTTTCCATAGGATTCCATTCATTTGCCCCGAACTTTTACATTTGATTTTCTTACCTTAATAAACATTGTCATAATTACTTTATGGTTCCTGTCGCTAGTTTAAAGCCTTGTTTCAATCACCATGATATGCGTTTTGTGAACATATGGTCCAACGTATGTTATATTTGTGTGTTAAAGCAGGGTATGCTGTAGGAGGGGATTGTGATGATTCTTCTTCGTGTGCTGTATTTTCGGCAAGCTCAACATTCTCCCTAGTATCCCTGCTGTTGCACGTGACCGTTGGCAGCCAATAGCATTCGAGATGGTAACATTTCTACCAATGAATGTTGATTTCTACAATGATGGTGGCACCCATACAAGGGCCAAAAAAGCTTCATTTGCGCAGCATAGAAACCAATGGCTTCCCACCGTCCATATTTTTTACATTCTATGTTCTTAACACATCGGGTGCCCAGGATTATTCAAGATTTAATCGGCTGTTGCCATGGAAACCCGCCATTTGACCTTGTTTTAAAGCTCCAGTGAAAAAGTAAATGCAATCCGAGTATATCTGGGATCTTTTCACGGTAGCATTTTCTTTCACTCAGAACAGAAAAATAACAATTGTGGGCATCAGTGCTTTTGTAACCGGATTTCCCGGTCACGTGATACCCCGTTGCATTTCGGGTTTCTCTTCGAAATACTCCAATGTGCCCACATGCGTTGTGGGCACCGGGAGACATCAAAGAGTTTGGCATGTCGTGGACCTCCTATGAGTTAATGGGCTAAAACACCGAAAATAGTACAGGTGGTACAACGTTTCGGCCACAGTTAGCCTTCATCAGGTGACGAAGGCCAACTGTGTCCAAAACGTTGTACTATTTTCTGTATTTAAAGTAAACACATCAAACCAGCAACCTTCTAGTTATTTGCGACCCCCCAAAGACCAGTCTGCTGCCCAAAGTGCATCATCCTGCTTCATTTGTAACACTAAAGAGCCCTCCACAGCACAGGGTGATTACTACAACAGTAACTATAACGATAATGATGCGGACATCCACAGTACACTAATGAACAATAACATTCTGTAAACAGTTAGCGGCGAGCGCACGCTGCATGATCCAGCTGTGTCCCGGCCCCCAAATGGATATTGATGACCTGTTACTGCAGAAGCACGGTGCATAGTAAAAAAAAAATTATATGTACAAAAATAAAAAGCTCACTGTATCTCACCAAGGACATTCACCACTCCAGCCACTATCTGTTCACACACTGCTACTACTGCGCTTCCTTCAGACTGCTGAACAAGGATCTGAACAGCGCTTGTCACCAGGCTGGCCTGGCTGCCACCATGGAACACTTTCCTTTGACAGACTATTATTCCTTATGTTGGATTTTGTGTGGATTTGTTCCCCTATGCAGGCTACTTTCCTACGTGGATTTAAATCATGACGATTGCACGGTAGTTCTGGGAACGAACAAACTCAGACATCTAGTTCCTACAAGGACAGGTTATAGCTAAACAATGTTTATTAGGCCTAAATTCTTCCTCAACTTAACCATGTGTTGCTACATTTTGTGACTTATGTCTAACCTGATGTACATACCTTCTACTTATTTATGTATAAATGTAAATATCTTTGTTAGATCGGTTTCTTTCCCATGTCTTCTCCTTGCTCTCTCTCTGTCCCCTCCCCCCTTTTTTCCTGAAAACTATGAATGATAATGCACAAAACAAAATTCAACCACTTCTTTACACCTGTAAACCTGTAATGTAACAATAACGTTAATTCTGATTCTGTACATGATTGCACAGAGACTTAAATCAGATTAATTTAAACTCATTATTCTATCACAATCATTCACCTTTGTAGTCCATAGTGTCTGCAAAGTGGTGCAAACTATTTTACGATAACTATTTTACAATAATGTTACTGAGAAATCTGTCACAGCGTACATTCATACATATACAGTACAGTATCCTGTGTAACATGATATCGCTCTGCTTCACCTGCCTTTTAATGACCTACAAAGGTAATTATGTGTACAGTAGCCTATATGTGCGCATATGTGCTCACGTGTGTGTGTGTGTGTGTGTGTGTGTGTGTGTGTGTGTGTGTGTGTGTGTGTGTGTGTGTGTGTGTGTGTGTGTGTGTGTGTGTGTGTGTGTGTGTGTGTGTGTGTGTGTGTGTGTGTGTGTGTGTGTGTGTGTGTGTGTGTGTGTGTGGGCACTATCAGCAGATCTAGACCAGACCTGTTTTGATTCACTGGCCCTTCAGGCTTGGTCGTCATAGTAACCTCATCTCTCTTTCTCCATCCTCCTGTGTGTGTGTGTGTGTGTGTGTGTGTGTGTGTGTGCGTGCGCGCGCACGCTTGTTTAACTAAAAACTAAAGCCAGAAAAAACTATGAGGTACCCATGAGGAAAGGGGTCATTTTCAATGGTTAAGAAAGACTTCAAGGTCACAATACATAAAAGAATCAGGTTGGGGGCCAGGGTTAAGATTCTGCATTTAGGGCTTAGGTTTAGGCTTTCAAATTGCAAAATAGTAATGTCGAAATGTCATTTTTGACATTCCCTCAGGGGATGTATACAAACCTCTGTGTGCTCATGCACATATCCTTATGCTTGTGCACGAGGTGTGGTATTATTTGGGATACATACAGCCTATACACACACAGGGGTGTCGCACCAAATTCTGGGCCCTGGGTACAAGGATTCACTCACATTTTGTGCTTTGAAGAATAGCAGATATACAAGCTCACAGCGTGGCACTCCGTGCCGTGCTGCAAGCTTTTATATCTGCTATTTTTGAAAAATCTTGAAAAGTTATACCTATGTTTCTATGTCAGTGGTGCTCAAACCTTTTCATGTGAAGGACCCCCAAAATGATATGTATTTGGCCACATATTTTGGCCCCCATCTCAAAATATTTTGTTCCAGGGACCCCCCCAGAAGCAAAATTTGAGTTACAAATGTTCGCTTAAAAATACATATATTCAAAGATTTGCAAACATTTTCACGACTTTACAAAAATAGCAGATCTACAAGCTCGCTGCGCGGCACTCCTGTGAGCTTGTATATCTGCTATTTTTCAATTTCTAAATCATAAAATAATTAAGGTCCCCCCACCTTAGTAACGCAGTCCCATTGTTCTCCCCCTTGTGACGCCCCTGTACACACATACTCATGTACACACACACACACACACACACACACACACACACGCGTACACACACACACACACACACACACACACACACACACACACACACACACACACACACACACACACACACACACACACACACACACACACACACACAGCCTTTTCCTCCTGTTCATGTACAGTGTTATGATCCCCTCATATCCTGCAGGTCTTCTGTAGAATGTTTGACTGCCTCCAGGGGGCGCCAACAGAGGAGGTAGGTCCTACTACAGCATGGAGTGCAGTTCTAAGAAAGAAAAGATATATTATAGTAACACTAAAAAGATGATATCGTATCCATTTGGCATGTTTTTACCTCACTTGTTTTAAGGTGACTTGAAATCTGCATCAGCATGTAATGGAACTAAAAACAGGCAAGCTCTAGTCTTTACTGAGTAACGCGTTCAAGCATTTTCAGAAAAACATGCTCCCGGCATTTTTAAAGGGTTTTATTTGTTTATTTGACCTTTATTCATACAGGTGAAAATCCCTTTGAGATAGCAGATCTATTTTAAGAGGGAGCCCTGGGTACTGTGGGTAGCAGCAGCACAAACAGAAAAACAACTGTGTGTTTCTTGAGTCGGCTCTTTGGTCCTGCAAAATAGGGATGGGACGATATGAAAATTTCATATCACGATTATTGCAATCTCGCTAGCCATCGGCAAGGAAAAGCTTGATCCTTTTCATTGACTGGAGCTCAGTTTTAACTCGAGCTCAGTTCGGCTATTCTTGAGAGACCACGATTATTGTGACAAAAGACATTTTGCTGGATAATCAAAATCCATTATCCTGGGGCTGAACATTTGCCAAAGAATTGCAGAATTGCAGCTCACAGCGCGTTGCGATGCGTTGTGAGCTTGTAGATCGGCTATTTTTGGTAAAGACTTTTGATAGAGAGTGAAAAAAAGACTGTATCACTATCAAGGACGTATATTATAAGTACCTTTTACCAATTATAGGGTTTAAGTGGTACCGGATATGTAGCTCGTCAAATAAAAGGTGAATTCATCCCAGTGCATGACGGAGGACGATATCACGATAAATTAGATCTCCACGATACGATTATCGTGAGTGTTTCTTTAATATTGCTTATCGTCCCATCCCTAGTCGGCTCTTTGGACCGGCAAAATGTCGCTTTGATTTGACACCGACATTGGGCTCTTAACATTGCAATGGAAGTGCAAACATGCTTGGAATGCTTTCTGTTCTTACAAAAACAATTTAACATTCAAACAAAAAAGTAATATTAAAAAAGGAGCAACAAACATAGGCCCTTTATTGACAGGTGTTGAGGGACATCAGTTAGTAACATTGAGAGCTTGATGACTGGGAGTGAATTAACCGGTGTGAAACAATACAAGGTTTGGTTCGAGGGAAAGCATACAGTGTGTGTGCATGTGTGGGAGGGTTGTGTGTGGGCTGTTTATATTGTAGCATGTAAGAAGAGGAATGCATGGTTAAAGGCATTATGTGTGCGTGTGCGTGTTGTGTGTGTGCGTGTGTGTGCGCGCGCGCGCACGCGTGTGGTGATGAGTGGTAGTACTATTGTGCTGACCTGCTGTATATCTCCTCTCCTCTACTGCTGGTGGGTGTCCCATTATTTACTATTATCTCTCCATTTCCCTTTTTTCTATGGCTCCTTTTTTTGCCACAGATGGTAGAATCGTGTTATTCACGCCACCAGTGCCGATTCCAGTATGCAGCTTACACTAAGAGGCTTGGTTTAACAAGACAGTGCAAAACAAATCCTTCCCGTTCAAACCAAGAGGCTTGTTGTAATCACGTGTATCAACGTTTACGGGAGAAACATGCTACTTACACTGGTTACCTCAGTGTTGATCAACTCCCAAATTGGTTCCATTTGTACACTCTCTGAATTAGAAATGGATCAATTAACACAGGATTCTACCATGCAGGGACGGCTCCAGGAGGGGGACTAGAGGGGGCTTTAGCCCCCCCTGGTGAAGGCTTAGCCCCCCTAAGCCCCCCCTCCCCACAAACCCAATTGTGATGAAAATTATTTAAGGAACAAATAAATTAAATATATATGATGATGTGAAAGACAATTGACTGACTTCTTTCTAAACCATACTATAAAATCATACTTTTTATGTTGGAAATCATCTTCAGCCTCACAAAATCTCTATCCGATCACCTACAGTTAAAATATTTCGAACTGGCATCTGCTAATCATCTGGTCTGTTCAGTTATCCATACCCCTGTCTCGTTTGTAGTATTAAATATTATTCATTATTGTTTGTTGACAAAATTCACCAGCCCCTGCTCGAAAAAGGTCAGCCCCCCCATAGCCCCCCCAGTCACAATTCTCTGGAGCCGCTGCTGCTACCGTGTAGAATCTCATTGACCAGGGGTCTTCAACAGGGGGTCCGGGACCCCTAGAAAGTCCTCAGAGTTAGTACAGGGAGGCCGCCAAATCTTTGTTTGATAGGATCATTATTTTCAATGAACAACTTGAATCCTCGCATCCCTATTCTGAGGAGAACTTTAGCCAAAAATAGAAGAGCAAGGCGTTGAGAGCTTCTAGATCTGCTATTTTTGGCAAATAGGTTTGGTGTAAGTATTGACGATTTAAGTGGTTAAATGTCTGAAAAAATACATTAACACAAATAAAACAGACTGATGACAGTGCTGTCAAACAAGTCCATGAATCTATCTATGAAATCGATGAAAATCTGCAACACATTTATACAACATGTTGAGGGGGTCCCTGCTTTATCTCACTCTCAGCTAAGGGGTCCTTGGCCTGAAAACGTTGAAGACCCCTGTCATAGACGTTTGTGTGAAACTGGCTGCAGTCCCTGCCATTTAGCTTCCTTGTCCACGCTGCAGTGCGTCACCCCTTCTACTTGGCCTGGTTTCCCCCCGTATGCCAGCAGCTCTCCTACAGTTCGCTATGTGAACCTCTCCACTAAATGTGCAGCTTGACAATAATGCACACAGCATAAAACAAAATAGCAGTGGTGGGGAAAAAGTCAAAGTATCAATACTGCAATATAGAAATGCTCTGTTATAAGCAAGGAATTCAAAATATACTTGAGTAAAAGTATGAAGTGTGTTGGCATCAAAATGTACTTGAAGTACTAAAAGTAAATGTACAAAATGTTTGAAAATACAAGCTCACAACGCGTCACATTAAGCTTGTAGATAAGCTATTTTCAAATAGCCATGGTATAAAATAAAGTGGTTTATGTATGTATTATTATAATGTATATCTGCAAAGTAACTAGTAACTAAAGTTTTCAAACAAATGTAGTGGAGTAAAAGTACAATATTTGGATCTGAGATGTAGCGGAGTAGAAGTCAAAATATTGGAAATTGGAAATACTCAAGTAAAGTGCAAATACAGTACTAAAGATTTTACTTAGTGTAAGTACATTACTTAGTAAAACTTAGTTACTTTAAACCACTGCAAAACAGTCCAAGTTGCTGGTCTGCTACTTGCATGCTAGGCTCCTTATTGTACATACTGTAAGTACTTTGTTCTGCAGTATCACGTCCTCTCCAGTTGGGTTTGTCCTATCTATGACAAGTTTCCCAATAGTTGTGCCCTCTGCTGATGGAAATGCTGTGACAGTGAGAGGCAGAGAGAAGGAGAGATTGAGAGATTGAGACAGAGACATGGGGAAGGAAGGACAGTGAGACCGAGACATATAAAGAGGTGATTATGGTGCTGGGCAGAAAGTTAATGCATATGGATCCATATTTTGTCAGATGCCTGCCAGAGGTTATCAGTGTGATCTCTCTCTCAGTGAGATGGGGCTGTGGTGTAGTGTAGTACACTGTAGCGCTGCTGCACTGTCAAAGAACTCATTGTCTGCTTGATAAGAACAAAGTGTCGCCTCTGGCATGCCTCAGATGTACGGTGTGCGTGTACGCACGCACGCCACGCGTGTGTGTTTCTGGAAATAAATGGTGTCTTTAATGTTGTGTGTGCGTGTGTGCATAATAAAAGCCACACTGTTAGATTGTAGATTCTTATAGTAGTTCCATTTGGGTCCAAATCCCCAAAGCACAAGAGGATTTTACTTTGCATGATTTCTGAACAAGCACCAAACCCCCCCTCCCCCCTCCCCCCTCCCTTGCTCCATTACCATCTCGACCTCCCACGCTTGTAATTGCACGAAGAATCTTTATGGTAATGACACGACTTTTATGAAAGTGGCCTTGAAAATAAACATGCCTGTCATGCATTAAATATGATCCATTTACAAGCAGTTACACACTGAAAGAGGAAAGAGGTTGTCGAGAGTCCCATATAGCAGGCAGAGAGAGAGAGAGAGACTACGTATACCTTTAATTTCATTACATTTGAATAGTATTGCTACTACTTGTGGCAAAGGTTTTATTCCAAATGAATGCAAAACATTGAAATACTGCTGTCAACTTTCAAAGGTTTATACCAAGCTAACCTCTCCTATATGGATGTATAACTATTTATGACAGAACATGTATTTTCTTTGTCGCCCTGAATCCCTGATGCGTCTTACTGCTTATAAGATAGTTTTCACTCAAAGTTGCAATTTTGTTTTAATTGTTTTGTCCCACTTTTGCTTTGACAATTTAAAGGTATGTTTTCAGAGAGAGAGAGAGAGAGAGAGAGAGAGAGAGAAAGAGAGAGAGATTTTCTGGAGGAGAAGGAAAGGAGAAGATTGCTGTGATTAACTTTGTTGTGACTTTGTGCCACTTATGTGTGCGTGTGTAACACTATATCCTGCAGAGGGCATGTTTGTGTGCATGTGCTCGCTGACCCGTGGGTCACGGAAACCAACCAATCACATCGCTTTGTCTCCGCCTGACCTCTAACCTGTGATGTCATGCTGCGAGACGGACAATTTGTCACAAACACACGAACGCACGCACGCACGCACACACACGCGCACACACACACACACACACACACACACACACACACACACACACACACACACACACACACACACATGCACACACGCACGCACACAGACATTTTGGGGCCAAAGGAATCCGTCTAGCCCACTGCTTCACCCCTTACAGTGGGGTGCCAAATGTCTTGGCATTTGTGTGTGTGTG
>NC_137820.1:51141443-51163943 GCF_963921795.1 Nannobrachium achirus
CCCTGGAGCTCCGGGGGTCCTTGGAGGTTGTAGTTTGGCAGGCAAGGAGCGTGTGTGCAAAATTTGGCATGGATCGGGGCAACGGTTGCGGAGATATGAGCAGGGCAATAGTGTGACGTGTGAGGTGTGACAGACAGACTGACTTACACTTTGTGCAGGGTTTGATAGTAAATGCGACCTACGGTCGCAATCAGAACCGTCACAGCTCCCGGCAATTGGGACTTATGATCAAAATAAGAACATTATAATGGTTTGTAAAAACAAAATCTTGAATTTGCCACAGACAAAGCCAAGTCTTGCCACGGACACATTGATGACCGTGGCCACCACACGCACGCACGCACGCACGCACGCACGCACGCACGCACGCACGCACGTACACACACACACACACACACACACACACACACACACACACACACACACACACACACACACACACACACACACACAGGGGCAAATGCAAGCTCTCCGCCAGTTGGAAATAATGAGTTCCCCCTGGCGGGAACGGATAGAGAGAGAGAGATATGAACAGGACTGTAGATCAATGGACAGATGGACAGACAGGCCAACACAGAGACAGATGAGCATAGATGAGCATGTTACAACTGGTACTACGGCGATGGCAGCACTCCAGACCAAACCCTAATGAGGGCTTGATGCTGAAATGTGTTCGCACCGGCCAAAAATGAATAAATGTTTATGCAGTGCCAAACACAATCACTGTGGTTCATGTACAGTATGTGACTGTGGTACCATACAACACTACATTTGTTTCATGATAGTGTACATAGCCTAAGATTAGAGGAAGTGCACCTTCTACTAAGAGATTAGCATGTTTTGCATTGATCAGCTATTAAAGCTATACTATGGAATTTGCTCAACTACTGGTCGGTAGCGGTATTGCTTTTTTTGGCTGTTTTTTGCCCGGAGTCGCCGCGGACCACCAGAACCACCAGATTCGCCGATACGAATCCGTAGAGCCATCTCCTGTCATTTTTAGACCAGGATTGGGGGAGATTCCTTCACCAACGTAAACACTGCTGTTGAAGCAAGCTACTTCCTGAAGAGACGGCAAGACGCGCTGTGATTGGCCGGTAGTGTATGATCTGGGAGACACGTATACAGAATGATGCAGATGACATAATTTTGCCGGGAAATGCAACCCCCCTCACAGCCACACGGGCTCAGTAGAACACATATAAAGAAAAGGCTTTTGGGGCTGAAATTAACAGAGTGGGTGTTCTAAAACTTTAGCGATTTAATAGTTAGGACAATTTTAAGATTTGTTTTATTAAAAAAGTTACATAGTATAGCTTTAAGTCATTTAGATTCCTATTAGTAATACCAGTAAGATGCCCGAAGCGCGAGAAGCTTTAGGGCGAGGTCGTGCTGAAACAACAGACTGACACAATATGTCCATATATGGTTGACATCAGGGATAATGTTGATGACATCAGGGATCTTGGCCATATATGGAGCTTGACATGATGCATGACGCACGGACGGACATGATCTGCAGGTTTTCATACCTACGGTCGCAATAATTTTTATGACAGGAGATGCAAATCATTGGTGTTTTGTAAAAAGGTTTATAACGTGCATGGAGTCAGAAAAGCATTCACATTGCTCGGGAGGTGCAGTGGAAGATTTTCACTTCACCAGCGGGTGCTGCTGACGCGTTTTGTTGTTTCAATATTTTGGCGCTCTTTACTCGATAATAGTGTTCTTTCACTCTTAAGTCCTTGTATTATTAATCCTACACTCATTAACAGCTGTTAATAAGAGTGTTAACAGTGTTCCTGATTCCCCTACTACACTTTACTCTTGGTTTTATTAAATTAAATTCAAAGTTAGTTGAAATTTCAAGTCTTCTTCCCACAGCATGATATGAGTTTTTGTAAATTATTATTTTGTAAATTCAGTAAATTATGATCCCATTCATTTATAAATGTATCATAAAGCAGGGTATGTTTTCAGGGCTTGTGATTGGGTTCTACTGGTGAAGACCTGCCCTTCCACGCAATAGCATTTGTTTCTGGAAATGTGACCGGAAATCCAAGATGGTGGATTTGAATCCGCTGAAATATTGGCTTCAAAACTAGTCTTTTATTGTGTCTATGATCCTGCATTATTAAAACTGGCACGCATGCACACACCATACACACACACACACACACACACACACACACACACACACACACACACACACACACACACACACACACACACACACACACGCTCACACACTCAAGGTTCATTAATTAGTGGATGTCCTATGCTATGCTTGGCTGGAGGACAGAATCCTAAAGGGTTAATTTATGAGGAGATAATGAAGTTATTAGCCATCTGAAGAGAGCCACAGAGAGAGAGAGAGACAGAGAAAGAGGGAGGGAGGGAGGGAGAGAGAGAGAGAGAGAGAGAGAGGAGAATGGATAGATTAATAGTGAAGCCATGAAGCCAGTGATGGGGTCAGGTGTAAGGTCACAGATGATAAGTGCTGGACTTGGACTTGGAGAGACACAAAAAGAGATGAAGATATATTTTTAAAATTGCATTTAACTAGACTGGTCACTTAAAGGGATAATTTAAGGGAAATAGGATAAAATATGAATAAAGGAGTATGACAAAGCAGGGTAAAAACAAAACATAAAAAGTTAAATTATGGAGATAAGAGGTTTCTGCCTGACAGCAACAAATTATGTATAATGTCATTATTGTGGTTGCGTGTGCCTGGATGGGAGGCGTTGTGCATGGCAGACGTTTTTAGGTCAATGTGACAGCCTCCAGTTGTTTTGAGTGACGAGGTCAAAGCGGACAGTGATGAAGTCACAGAGAGTGCGTCTCGGTGCATGTGTGCGACTGTGCGTCTATGTCCACGTGTACGCCAAGTGTGTGTGTGCTTTTGTGTGACTGTGAGCATGTTGTATATTTTGTAACATGACAGCCTACATGTGTACTTAGTGTGTGTGTGTGTGTGTGTGTGTGTGTGTGTGTGTGTGTGTGTGTGTGTGTGTGTGTGTGTGTGTGTGTGTGTGTGTGTGTGTGTGTGTGTGTGTGTGTGTGTGTGTGTGTGTGTGTGTGTGTGTGCGCGTGCGTGTGTGCGTGCGCGTGCGTGCGGCTGTGAGCCTGTATGCATACATGTGAATGTAGGTGTTTGGAATGCTGTGCGTGCTGGGCAGATGTCTTGAGCAGTGCTCAGTAGCGTTGCACAATACAACTACTGTTTGGCAATTATGAGAGAGAGAGAGAGAGAGATTTTTACACATCTGCTGTCAAGAGATGCCAAGGCAATCAACAAAACAATGTTGAATAAAATAATGGGTTCGAGATCTGGCTTCAGTTGAACGCCTCTAAAATAGTCTCAAAATGTTGGAATTAAAGGTGCTGTGTTATTCATTTATTTATCTATTCATTGATTTAAAATAATGTTAAATATTTCTATATTCCCATTAGTAAGGATTGCTATGGGTTTGTTCAGTAGGGTTTCCACATCTCTCCAGCATCAGTTTCATCCCATCAGGAGAGAGAACTCATATAGAATACACAATAAACATAGATATTATCAGACAGTATTGGAACTGAAACACTATGACATTGAAGCTGATGAATGTGTTGTCTGTCCTGATTGGATGAAATTGGTGTCCCACCTGAAGTGAAAATGCATTTTCTGTTCCCTAAAGTGTGGGAGAGACGGTGAGACCCCCTGTTACTGAACAAACACTTACAGTATATAGCAATGATTACTAAAATTAGATTTCTTTTTATCAATTGGACCGTTATGGTTTCATTTGTACACTATCAGATATACAAAATGAACACTGATTTTTTTTCTGTGTACACAGTACAAAATAATGTGTTCACATTTTTGTTTCTGAACTGAATTGATATCTGGATTCAAATCTGTGATCTTCTGATGACAAGACACCCTAGCTAGCACCATTGAAACCTTCTCTGTTTTTTATTTGTAAACATGATATTTATTCCACTCCCCCTTGTTGTGTAGAATGAATTAGGTGCTATAAAAAGCCACATGTCTGTGCATGATGTACAGCTAGACCACTGGGAAGCCACCCTCTGTGTGTGTGTGTGTGTGTGTGTGTGTGTGTGTGTGTGTGTGTGTGTGTGTGTGTGTGTGTGTGTGTGTGTGTGTGTGTGTGTGTGTGTGTGTGTGTGTGTGTGTGTGTGTGTGTGTGTGTGTGTGTGTGTGTGTGTGTGCACACGCGTGTGGCAGGGGGTGCATGGGGGCTTGGTGTTCGCTGTCCTCGTCTGTGACGGATGTTGACAGGTAGTTTACCCTTTAACTCTGTGTGTGTGTGTGCGCGCACGTGTGTGTGTGTGTGTGTGTGTGTGCGTGCTCGGGTGTGTGTGTATGTGTTTGTTTGTTTGTTTTGTGCAGGCACGATGGACTGTACTCATTAGCTGATGAGTGAGAGTGGTGTGTGAGTGGAGGGAGGCAGGGGATAATTGAAATTGTGTGACAGCTAGTCAGTCTAATGCTCTCTCTCTCTGTGTGTGTGTGTGTGTGTGTGTGTGTGTGTGTGTGTGTGTGTGGGTGTGTGTGTGTGTGTGTGTGTGTGTGTGTGTGTGTGTGTGTGTGTGTGTGTGTGTGTGTGTGTGTGTGTGTGTGTGTGTGTGTGTGTGTGTGTGTGTGTGTGTGTGTGTGTGTGTGTGCGTGCCTTAAGCTGGTTATTGGCAGCTGTGATGTGATTTGATCTCCCATCTTTTGAATCTTATTCCTGGGAGAGCAGCAACCCAGTGACAGTGACTATGTCACAGCTCCCATGAGACACAGACTATATGTCGTCGTTGTCGGGTGGAAACCTTGTATGTCCAAGACCTTTCGTTTTGTATTTATCGTTTTAAAAATGAACTAAACTAGTGAAAATCGGCTGTTTTCACTACTTTTGTGCGACAGCCTTGTATGAGGGCTTTACTTGTGAAAAAACTTACAAACTTGAAACTTGGAGATACAAGGTTTCTGCCCGACAGTGACGATATAGTACATGACATCTTCAAGTTTGTGTGTGTGTGTGTGTGTGTGTGTGTGTGTGTGTGTGTGTGTGTGTGTGTGTGCGTGTGCGTGTGCGTGTGTGTGCGTGTGCGTGTGTGCGCGTGCCTAGCCAACCAGAACCAGAAGGATCTGCCCCCGTTGTCATGGATACTAGTGACAGAATCTCAGTTCCGAAAGGAGGAACTAAAAGGTCAACAAAGGATGTTGTTTTGTTAGGGAGGAAGCTTTTTGATGTGACACAAAAGAACTTCAGTCAGCAGTGAGGTTCAGTCGGGGTGAGAACTTTAATGTAACATTAGACATTGAGGAAGGTGGGAAAGATTTCCCATGTGGTAACACTGACATCCTCTACTTCTTGCCAACATCTTGCCATTATCCACAGTACTGATGCTGGGTATCAGTTCACATGGTGAGCTCCTGTAACTGTAACTTTCTTTTTTTTTTCTTTTTTCTTTTTACAAACATGACCTACATCATTCGACTTCTGGCCTTATTAGTATCAACCTTTATTTATTTATTGCATTTGCTAATTATATGGTCCAATTATTTAAAATGCGTCATTTAAAGTTATACCATGTAACTTTTTTTATAAAACAAATCTTAAAATTGTCCTAACTGTTAAATCGCTAAAGTTTTAGAACACCCACTCCGTTATTTTCAGCTTCTGAAGCCTTCTCTTTATATGTTTTCTACTTAGCCGTGACAGGGGCGGGATTTCCCGGCAAAATTACGTCATCATACACTACCGGCCAATCACAGCGAGGGTTATACACTGCCGGCCAATCACAGCGCATCTTGAAGTGGGGTCGCTATCACAATACGGCGGCCATATTTGTAGGCGCCCGTGTAGCTTGCCTCAACATAACAACAGCATTTACTCGGGTGAAGGAGTTCGTTTCTCCGGAATGCCTGAACGCACAGGAACCAGGGACCCCTCTAAAGATAGATCTCGGCGAGGTGGAGGCAGACGCGGGGGTGTGAGGCCCGGTCCGCGGCGAAAAACGGCCGAAAGACGCGGACGCGACCGCGGTTTGCTATAGAGCTACTGACCTCTAGGTGAGCAACTTACACAGTATAGCTTTAAGCATGGTGCTTATACAAAGCTTTCATAATTTGGCCAAACATTTAAAATAAATAATACAGGCAAAATTGAGCTGAAAGCAGTGAAATCTAGAACAACACCGAAAAGCACATGCTAGCTACAGTAACATGCTCAGACGTATTTGGTTAGAACCAGATACCAGGTTCTATTTAGAACACGTTGTGTGGTTGTAAAACTGCTTTAAATTTTTGTGTGAAATATTGAACTAAAATATAGTAATATTGACTATATATTATCACCATAATGTCTATATTATCGTCACAATACTAGTAAGACGCCTCAGGGTGACATGCGGCGAGGTCGTGCCAATTCTTGGCCATCTGGCCAGTGATGTATATTGGACCAGTTACCCATATATGGAGACCCCTGCAATGCTAGTCAACAATGTGTGATGTCAGAACATGCCCATATATGGGAATTACCAAATATGTGCATTCCCAGATATGCGCATAATATTGATGACATTGGGACAGGGATCTCCATATATGGGCATAAAACGGACAAGGACGTAATTAATTCGCAAGTGTGACTCGTGAGGACATCAGCGATAGGGGCATAAAAGGGACATCAAGCCAGAGCGTGATATCAGAGCGGCAAACCCATTCTGTTAAGAGTGGTTCCCCTGACATCACAGTGACATCAGAGCATGATGTCAGAGCGACAAACCCATAGAACCACACAGACAAACTCATAGAACCACAGACGATCCCATAGAACCACAGGCGTGACAGAGATATGCGGACAAGATGTGACAGTTTTCATAGTAAACCTACGGTCTCAATCAATATCGAGGCATTTGGTATTGTTTATTATTTTATTTTGTCTACAGCCCAGCCACACAGGGAAGCCACGCTGCTCTTAGACCCCATCTTGTTTTTCACAGTCTACAGTATGGTTAGAACTAACCAGAAAGATTCTACTAGCCAGCGAGACTGCCCTGTGGTTGACCCTTGACCCCTCTGATAGTATGAGCTCATGATCTAACTAACGTGTGTGTAGGTCAATAGATGTTATTGACCCTCCTGCTTTGTTCTCTGTGCCTCTTCAGTCTTCACTGGGAGTTCTTCCAGAGCTCTACCCAACTATGTCATGGGTAGTAGGAACAGCGTGAATTTGAAACTGAAAGAATACTTAATTTGAAACTGAAAGGTTAGCTTAACTGCTGACTTTTCCATTAGACCAATTTGGTCATATTCATCAAACTGTCTTCTGGCTCCATCCTCTACCATAAACTATCAAATGAATCAGCGTTGCCATAAAACTGCTCTTTGATACACAGGCTACATTCCTGCCATACCGTGTTCTAATGGAGGACGTCCAAATGTCATGCAAATGTCAAATGCATTGCCAGCGGGGACAGGCAGAGAAGAGAGTCCAACGTGAGATGGTGAGAGGTGCATTCCTCACACTGAATCATTTGTGGTTAAAGGCAGGTGATAGATGGATATATACGGTACATCGTTGTCTGTCGGGCAGAAACCTTGTATGTCCAAAACTGTTAATTTTCAGAGTTCGGTGAGTCTGGCTGACTGACCGTCGCGATGCAACGCATTTTGAGCTTGTAGATCGGCTATTTTTGCTACTTTTGTGGGGACACTTGTAGTGTGACAAAGTAGAGCATTCATTTACGGGGGGAAAAACATAAAATGTAGAAATATTAAGATACAAGGTTTCTGCCCGACAGCAATGTTATATGTATGTAAACCTAATTCACTCATTCTGTTTGAATTCATTTCTGTATGTCTTTATTTCAATTCATCCATTCTGTGTTTGTGTGTGTGTGTGTGTGTGCGCGTGCGCGCGCGCGCGTGCGTGTGCATGTGTGTGAGAGTGTGCAAGTCAGTGACATCCATAGCACTGACCATTTCTCACAGCCAGGGGGAGAGAGGGAGAGAGAGAGAGAGAGAGAGAGAGAGAGAGAGAGAGAGAGAGACACTGACAGAGAGAGGGCAACGCTCATTTGCATAAGTAGAGGACCTTGGCCCAATGGTGAGCTGGGACAGGGAATGTGGGGATTGTGTAGGAACTGACGGTGTCGGGTTACTGCGGACACATTCTTCCCTCTTTTCCTAAGGCTGGGGAGAGGGAGGGAGGGAGAGAGAGAGAGAGAGAGAGAGAAGTAAATGGGACAGCAGCAGCGGTCTCATTCTTGCCGTGTGAGATCACGGAGAAGCCAGAATGTGTTGGGATCTGCCTAACTACTGAGAGGAACAGGACAGAACAAGCCACTGGGAGAGACGAGGTGGAGGGACAGACTATATACTGTGACTGCTGCCTTGCCTGGGACACCGGGGTGAGACGGAGAGACACGGGACACTGAGGACAGGACAGGACAGGACGGAGGGAAAGAGAGAGAGGTGGAAGGAGGAGGGAGGAAGGAGAAGATTTCTCTCTTTTTTTTCTTCTTTGGTGGATGTGCTACCCACAGAGGAGACCGTGGCCTGGTTTACTGGTTGTTGAGTTTGTTAGAACGAGTACAAGGGGCTGAAAACCTGCCCTGCCTGGGGATAGACCGTACCAGTCTTTCTGACTGGCTGACTGGCTGTCTGTCTGTCTGTGTGTCTGTCTGACCGACTGACTGAGTCGCTCTGACTCACTGCTGCAGGGACACCATGAACTATCTGGTGAGTTTTATTAGTAGCTGAGAGTTTTCTGTTTGTCCTGTGTGTGTGTGTGTGTGTGTGTGTGTGTGTGTGTGTGTGTGTGTGTGTGTGTGTGTGTGTGTGTGTGTGTGTGTGTGTGTGTGTGTGTGTGTGTGTGTGTGTGTGTGTGTGTGTGTGTGTGATGTCAGGGCAGTGTGAACGCTTTAGCAGGACCTGCTAAATACCCCAGCTGTGAACTACTAGTGAGGGCAGAAAGGGGGGAAGAGGGGGGGTGAGTTCTCTATCTGAAGAGAAGAGAGGAGGAGTGGTAGGGGGCATTTTTCTGTGGATTCCTAACCTTTTGTTGGCTCTCAGTTAGGGTGAACGAGTGTGTATTTGGTTTAGCCTTGTTTGCCTGTGTGTGTGTGTGTGTGTGTGTGTGTGTGTGTGTGTGTGTGTGTGTGCGCGCGTGTGCGTGTGTACGTGTGTTCATGTGTGCGCAGGTCTGTGTGATAGATGTTTAGATTAAGGATGGAAATGGTGTTTGAAGTCGACTGGGGGTTCTTTTCATTGTCTTTAAATATGTGCACTCAAAGCATATTCAGGAACATGCTGCTACTGTATGTGTCCACTGTCATGTGTGGTGGAGTATTCCTTCTCTAGTCTGCTTGGTTTTTCAAAGGTTTTCAAAAGGAAGATTACTGCGGGGGACAACACTCATTTATAGTCATCATGTTGTTTGTCTTTTCTATCAAGCAACACCTCTCTAATAGTGTTCTTGTTTTCTCAAGACACCTCTAATCGTGTTGTTGTTTTCTCAAGACACCTCTTTAATCTGAGGTCATGGCATTGTAAGTACATGTAGAAAGAGAGAAGAAACATTTCATGTAACTTTACATGTTGTGTCCTTCGCAAAGAGTTTTGTATTGTGTACTTTTGTGTTGAGTAGAAGTTTGCCTCTTTGTTGTTCCCATAATCCCCTTAGGGGGGGCTTTCATTACTGACATTTAAAACACACAGGCTGTCCTTTCTTTTAAACTTCTCACACATTCGGACTTGGTGCAACTCGGCGACACCACGCCAACGAGGAGAGTCTCAATGAGAGACAGACGCCACAGTTAGCAGCCTGGCAGCCAGCACGACTTTGACCACACAGCCAACAACACACAATGCTTGTAGCTTTTATATCTTCACTTCCCTCGGTTTAGCTTAGAAGAGCTTTACTAGCTTCAGCCATTTCAAAGGAATCTTCCTTTCTGCTTGTTGCTCTTTGGCGTTTTTAATGTAAGCCTCACTGTACTTAGGACAGGGGTTAGGGTGCTTTATGGCTCTTAGAAGAAAAGAAGAATGAAAGAAAGAAATGAAAGAGAGGAGAGAGAGAGACGGGCTGTTCTTCTGTGCTCTTTCTGCTGACACAGAGGAAAGTTCAGAGAGATTAAGGTTTTTATAGCTACAGGACGGACCCACGGACGGACGGAGGGAAGGAAGGAGGGAGAACGGAAAGGGAAAAGATTGCAGAGAGCGAAAGAGGGATTTGGTTGATCTGAACAAGAGTGAAGTGGACCTACCCTTTTCTTTGTAAAAAAATAATAATGAGAGTAAACAAGTATAGAAAGAGTTGAGAGAGATGCTGATGAAAAGTTAAATGAGTAAAAGTTGACAGAGAGAATCAAAGGAAAGAATGACTTTCTGTGTGAGAGAGAGCTCCCTCTCTCTCCCATGCAGTGTAATTCCTTTTGACCAGAGATCATATCTGTGGTGATCTTTGAGATTTTGACCGTGGGTCGGTGGCCTGGGTGAAAGAGAGCGGGAGATAACATTAGAGAAAGGGATTGACGGCAAAATGAATATTTGAGTATTTTACTGCGTACACACAATTCCTGTATGTGTGGCTGCACATGTCTGTTGGCTTGACTTTGAAATAAGTGAGTGTGTGTGTGTGTGTGCGTGCGTGCGTACACACACACACACACACACACACACACACACACACACACACACACACGTGCATGCATGCATACTGTACTGTACTGTACTGTACTGTACTGTACTGTACTGTACTGTACTGTACTGTACATCAGCAATAGATGTGTAATTAACAGCTTAATAACATAAATAACGTCGACACTCACGCCGTTGTTGTTGAATCTGCTTCTTCTCACCATGCAGTGAAAAGCAATCACACGCCTCAACAGTCACTTAATATAGTTTCTGTGCCAGCTGAGGTCTTCAAGTTTATTACCATAAACTTTTCAGAGTGCAGTGACATTGACCGTCAGAACCGCAGAGCTGCAGAACTAGTACTGCAGAGCTGGGCTTCACTTGAAGGCTAATTTGATGCTCAGTCTTCCCGTTTAAATAAATAACACCGTTTTTGTCTTATCGCCAGCAACAGTTTGTACTTGCAGAGGGACTCTGGTGACTTGCACATGCACGCATGCACACATGCATGCATGCACGCACGCACGCACGCACGCACGCACGCATGCACACACACAGCTTATTCCTCATTTGTGCATTTCTCAGAGTACTCAGACTAGTCTCTTCCAATCTGTTGGTTGCAGCATACTGCAGAGATGCAGTGTTTCCTTTGATAGGAATCAGAGAGACAGAGAACGAATGAATAATTCTACCGTCAGGTAAAGAGAAATATGAGCAAAAATAAAGCCTTGTTCTGTCTTTGACAAACCAACCAGAAAGAAGGCTCTGTGTGCCTCTGAGAATAATCCCCATAAGACATTATTCTCATCTATAGCATTATCAATCTGTTTTTTTTCCTCTTGCACATACAGTACGAGCAAGATTATACCACTGCTTTAATTATAATACACTATTGTTTAAATGAGGATAGCTAGGAGTTCCGACAAGATGGCGACCGAGTAGGACGCGTTTGTTGAGCTCTGTGGAGGTGCATAGTTTTCACATTTTTTAAGCCCATTTTTTACTGCCTTTATAGTTCTTTTGAGACTTTAAACGCCCAAAACACTGGTGAGCGTCTGTTTTTGCAGTTGTTTCGTGTTTCATGCCGAATACGATTAACACGAGGTCGAGGAGTACCAGGTCTCCGACCGCAAACGCTGACAACATGGCCGGCGCAATGCAGGGCGACGCTGACGCTCCGGTTACAAAGAGCATGCTGCGCGAGGTCCTCAAGGAATCACTGAAAGAGTTTATGGATGGTTTTATTCAACCCATGATGCTTGGCTTGGAGAAGAAATTACTGAAGAAGATTGATGACTTCGGAAAGGAGCTGCGTCCTGCAGTCGCCACGCTGAACACGACCGTGGCTGAACATGGGGAGGCCATTGAGAACTTTGGTTCCTCCATGGACAGTTTGCAGATGTGTATCACTGAATTGGAGAGAAGATGTGCTAATCTGGAGGAGAAGCTCGTCATAGCAGAAGACCGGAGTCGTAGGAACAACATAAGAGTGATTGGGATCTCTCCTGGGCTAGAAAAGACTGACCCAGTGGCCTTTATCCAGTCTTTTTTGCAGAAAACATTCCCCGACGAGTTTCCCGACTCCCCCCCGGAGGTGGATCGTGCTCATCGGACCGGCAATCCACGTTCTGATAAGCCAAGGGCTTTCCTGGCAAGGATCCATTTTTTCCGGGTAAAGGAACGCATACTCCAGCTCTCCAGGAAAGCAGGCCAACTGACATACAATGGCAAAAAGGTGTATATTTTCCCCGACTGGTCTGCTGAAACATCAAAGAGAAGGGCAGCTTTCGGGCCAGTAAAGGAATTCCTACGTTCCATCACCGCGGAAGGAGTGAAATACGGAATAAGGCACCCGAGCAAATTCTGGATAACCGTGGATGAGGCGACTTCTACTTTCAACTCACCCAAGGAAGCTCTGGCCTTTTGCAAGGATAAGTTCAAGACTCCAGGTGCTGCGGACGAGACTCTAGCTACGCGGGATGATGAGACGACAGTTACAGAGAACTAACTTTTACCAGGGACACTTTTGCTTTCGTGATCGCGTGCTTTCAAACACATTCTGCCGATGTGATATCCTTTTGCCTTTAATGGACTGTTGGTAAGCTGGCTGGGACTTTGGAGATGACTTTTACGCAGCGTCTTTCTTTCCTCACTCTCTCCTCCTCCTCCTCCCCAAAGGGTGAGTTGTTAATGTAAGCCTACTTATTGTTTTGGACTCATCATTTGACTTGACGTTGTGTTTTCAAGTGTTTCGTTTCATAATACCTATTTTATTTGTATCGAAGAATAAGATATATTTTATTTTTTAACAAGATCTGTAAGCAGATGGGTGTTACTCGTTTTAATTTAGGTTATCGCAAGGAGAGAGGATTTAGGGCTGCTAAAGCTATAAGCATAATTCACTGTCTTTTTTGTTTGAATATAATGGACATTGTTCTTGTTATTATTGTATTCCTTTTCTTTGCTCTTATTGAGCGTTGTGCTGCTTACTATATAGGTCTAGAGGGTTTTATCTCTCTCTGTTAAGCTTTGTCTAACGGGTTCCGTGTCGCGGTTCAGACGGAGCCTGCTCTCTCTCTCGTTTTCCCTCTATGTCTCTCTATCTATCTCGGCTTTCCCTCTCTCTCTCTCTCTCTCTCTCTCTCTCTCTCTCTCTCTCTCTCTCTCTCTCTCTCTCTCTCTCTCTCTCTCTCTCTCTCTCTATGGCTCTCTCTCTCGCTGTGTGTGTGTGTGTGTCTCTCTCTCTCTCTCTCTCTCTCTCTTTCTGTTAGGTAATGGCGGCTATGTTGGTTGTTAGTTTATGGTTCGTTTATGCCTCCTAAAACGCTACTTTCTCGGGTAGGAGGGCGAGACTGGGCTTTGGCCTTTGTATTGAGTAATGTAGCCTACTGTTTAAGGTGAAACAGATATAAATAATATGGTCTAAATTGTGAAGGCTCCGCGGTTCCAGAGACCACTCGCTCTCACCCGCCCTTTCTCTATGTCTCTCTAACCTATCTCTGCTTCTCCTCTCTCTCTCTCTCTCCCTGGCTCATTGACTCGTTCTTTTTTTTCCTTTTTTTTCTAATCTCAATAGCTGGCGGATGTACGATCTCGTGGCGCGTTGGCTCTACGTGCTTGTGGATCCGCTGTCTGGGGGGGGGGGGGGGGGGGGGGAGAGGGGAGCTCTGTATTGGGATATTTACTTTTGTAGTCGTGATTGGGTAGGTTCATTGTTTGAAGTATGGTAGTTTACTGTTTAAGACGGAAACAGACTTAACTAATATGATTGACATTTATCTAAGTTTGCACTGGCCTTTTGGGCATGTACAGGGAGCTGTATATGGCGCAGTATGCATTATGTGTGCTGTGTTGTATATGGTTTCCTGATCATACATAACTGTGTTTTATGTAAATACTTATGTATACAGACTTTTCTTTTCTTTCTTTTTTTCCCCCTTCTAATTAGTAATTGTGGTTTGTATACATGGATGCATGGGGGGGGCTGTATGTGGCGCAGTATGCATTAACACTGTGTGTGCTTTGCTGCATATGGCCCCCGGATGTGCTTTTAATTTCTATTTCTAACTACATATATAAGTGCATATATTTTTTATATCATATACACTGATTTCCTTTTTATTTATTTTTATTATTAATATTATATTAGTGCCTTGTCGTGGTGACAGCCTTATTTCCACTTATCTGTCACAAGTGTTTGGTTATTTGCATTAACGTGGCTTATAGGGCTTTATCACATTCTAGGTGGGCCTAGTGCTGGACTGATTATTATTATTACAGTTGTTATAGTCCCCTCATTTTTTTTTCCCTTTATTCTTTTCTTTTTTCTCTCCCCCTTCTTTACTAGAAATGTTAACATACCATTCTCATTTATTTAAGTGATATGAAGTGGGGAGATTGATCATAATTTGAGCGGATGGAATGTTTGAGAGCTATTCAGCCACAAGAAGGCACTTTTTTGTTGTTGTTGTTTTTACTTTGGTGATCTGTTATATATTTACATAATCACCAGAGGGCAATGTATGGTTACTTTTGGGCAGTTACTTGTTTGCACTCTCTGACAGAGTGAAATGAAGGTTGACTAATAGGTTGATGGGGTGGGGAACTGTTTTTGTGCACTCTGATGCTAATGGGGTTTTCCCCCTCAAGCTTCAATGTTATGTGTTTTTTTATGTTCGTTTGATGTTGCTTTTTCCTTTCTGTTCCTTTTGGGGTTGTTTTGTTTTTCTGTGGGGAAGGTTTGTTGTGAGGGACCAACTAGGAAATTCTAAAATGTTCTACTGTGCTTGCTGTGCGTATGGTTTGAACCACAATTATGACAGAATATAAATTTCTAAGTTTCAATGTAAGGGGAGCGAATATACCGCATAAGCGAACCAGCATTTTGGGAGTTTTGCGATCTAAATCAATTGACTTTGCATTTATACAGGAGTCTCATCTTTTAAAAGAGCATTCCAACCGATTGGCTAATAAACATTATCGTGTTTTAGCCTTTTCAGCTGCTTCTTCCAAAACCAAGGGAGTAGCCATATTGGCTAGACGTAACCTTAGGTTGGATTTTTTGGGTGATTGGTCTGACAGTGACGGGAGGATAGCTGTTGCTAAAATCCGCTTGGAGGGTAAAATGCTAGCACTAGTCTCTGTGTATGCTCCAAATGTTTTAGACAAAGAGTTTTACAAATTACTAACTAAAACCTTATTGGAACTGACGGATTTCAAAATCATTGTTGGTGCTGACTTCAATGCAACATGGCAACATAACCTAGATAGATCCACTGGGGTAGAAAGCAGAGAACAAGCACTAGCGTCTGCAGAACTACGTGCTTGGGCAAACTCAACTGGCTTACTCGACATCTGGCGTTTAATGAACCCAACGGTTAGAGATTTTTCTTTTCTGTCGGGTAGGCATGCTTCATTCTCTAGGATCGATTACGTTTTTGCCCCTGTTAGCTTGTTTCATAAAATTGCCAAGGTAGAGTTGCTCCCAATGTCACTCTCGGATCACAAGGCGGTGCTGTGTGTTGCTTCACTGAAACAGGTTATAGATAGAGCTCCTAGATGGCGGTTTAACACCACACTGCTGCGCGATGCGGCATTTGTAGCTCAGTTTCAAACTGGTTTGCGCGAATTTATAAATATCAATACAGGCTCAGTTGAGGATCCCAGAATTCTTTGGGATGCAATTAAAGGCTTTATCAGGGGTAATACAACCCTCTATGCGTCCACTCAGAGAAAATTAAGGTCAGCCAAACTGGTGGAATTGGAATCTCGGTTTTCTACTTTGGATAATTCTCTCCAAAATAACTTTGATGTTAGTACAGCAACCCAGAGAGAGCTAGTTAAGAAAGAAATTAACTCCATTCTCAAGCGCCGCTCAGAATTTCAAATGAAACGCACAAGGCAAAACTACTATTTTAATAGTGCAAGACCCAGTCACTTACTGGCTTTACGTCTTAGATCCAATGAGCATTTTGCTGATATTGTTAGTGTCAAATCAACAACGGGAGCCATGGTTACAGAACCCAAAGAGGTCAATGCCACGTTTCGTGCTTTTTATGATGAGCTCTACACCTCCGAGGTCATTCACGATGATGCAGTATGCAATGATTTTTTATCCAACATACAGTTACCAACCCTTAGCGAGGCGGATGCGGAAGCCTTAGATAGACCGCTCCATCTGGCGGAATTACAGGAAGCTGTGCTCGCAATGCGTAGGGGCAAGTCGCCTGGTTTGGATGGGATACCCCCTGAACTTTATGCCATCTTTTGGGAAGATCTAGGTCAGCTGATGCTAGACATGTTTCGATATGCAATTGAAAGTGGCTCTTTCTCCAGGGATGTGAATGTAGCTATTATATCATTATTGTTGAAGAAGAACAAGGATCCCACAGATTGCGCAAGCTATAGACCGCTTTCACTTTTGAATTCTGATCTAAAAGTTTTTGCTAAGGTGCTTGCGCGTCGCTTGCAGGGTTTTATGACCACCTTAGTACACTGTGATCAGACAGGTTTCATAGGAACTAGACTAGCCTCTGATAATGCTAGACGACTATTGCATATCATCGATAGGGCTAAGGAGCTGAGGACCCCCGCCGCAGTGTTGTCGCTCGATGCGTTGAAAGCATTTGATCGTCTGGAATGGTCTTACCTGTGGGCTGTACTAGATAAAATGGGATTTGGTGCTTCATTCATACATTTTGTTAAAGTACTTTATTCTAATCCGTCAGCGATGGTCCTAACCGGTAAGATCTGTTCGCCGCTATTCACGATTGGCAGATCTTCAAGGCAGGGTTGTCCCCTTAGTCCTCTCCTTTTCGCACTTTCACTCGAACCCTTGGCTCAGACAGTGCGTCAGTCTGCAGATATTACTCCTGTTTCGATTAACAACACACAGCATCGCATTTCCCTATATGCTGATGATATTCTACTGTTCATTGAGAATGCACCACAGTCAATTACTCACGTCCTTCAAATTTTTGATCAGTTCAGTTCCATTTCCGGCTACAAAATTAATTGGACGAAGTCAGCCCTTCTACCTCTAAATGATCAGATGAGATCTGCTATCCTGCCGCCCATAATCCCAGTAGTAAGCCAATTCAAATATCTTGGCATAGATATTTTCCCCTCTCTTCAGGCTATTGTTAAGAACAACTATGGTGACACTCTAAATAAGATTTGTCTTGATTTAGATAGATGGTCATCTTTGCCCAACTCTCTCCAAGCTCGAGTTTCAATCATAAAGATGAATGTTCTTCCTAGGGTTAACTTTGTAAGCTCTATGCTCCCTTTGCCACCACCGCCGCAATACTGGAATAAGCTTCACTCTTCGATATCTAAGTTTGTGTGGAAAGGGAAACGCCCTCGTCTTAAACTTTCTCTATTACAACGTGCTAGAGATGATGGCGGCCTTTCATTGCCCAACTTTAAATTTTATTATTGGGCCTTCACGCTCCGCCCCCTTTTAAATTGGTTTAACCCAGCAAATAAGGTTTCTTGGAGAGAGCTTGAGGAGAGTTTAGTGCAGCCTGTTGAATTGAGAGATCTTATCTATTCAAACATAACTACACATCAATGCAAAGTTCGCTTTGGACCTATCATTTCTCATTTAGTGGCAGTATGGAGGGCAGCTGAAAAGATGTGTAAGATTGATTGTAAATGGAACTTATTTTCCCCAGTGTTCAATAATCAAAGACTTTTAATCGAGGATCGCCCCATTCGCTTTCCAAGGTGGAGGGCTAAGGGGATTCGTACATTAGGGGACTTATTTGATAGAAATGGTTTACGACCTTTTCGAGATTTGTGTGACATCTTCAATCTGCCTGGAAATACCCTTTTTTTCTACTTCCAACTGAGAACGTCCATGAGGACCTACGGGGTCCCATGGCAAGCTCCCCTTAGATTGCACCCCTTCCATGAGTTTATCTGTGATGGTAACAGAACAAGAGGTTTGGTTTCCACCCTCTATGGTTTTTTATTAGACTGTAGTTATGGGCCCCTATCTGTTGATACTGTTTGGAGGAATGATGTACCAAATTTGGACCCTGACTTTTGTTGGGACACAGTATGGTCTAACATTAGGCTATCTTCTAGAAATCCAGACCATCAACAAATTCATTTAAATTTTGTTCATCGGACTTATTTAACTCCCCGCAGACTATGTGCTATGAGGATTTTGAATAATCCCAACTGCACTCTCTGCGCCTCAAATAGTATTGGTACCTTCCTTCACATGGTTTGGGAATGCCCAAATGTGTCGTCATTCTGGAATATGGTTGCCTCCAAACTTTCAACTATTTTTAGTATTAATATCATATCTTCTCCTTCTTTATTTTTATTAAATGACGTCTCACAGTTGCAACTAAACAATATACGCAAGCGCATCTTCTTTGCTGGATTAACGGCGGCGAAGAAGATGGTAGCTACGCGGTGGAAACCTCCTCATACGTTAACGTTCCGCCAGTGGGCCTTGACCTTTCTAGATATAGTATATTTAGAGCAGTCGATAGCAAGGTTACACGGAGCAAAAGAAGAAAACATTAATATGTGGTCGGACATTGCAGATAAGCTTAAGGCTATGATTCAAGAAATCACTATATAGTGGTAACAGCCTAGCACAGGCATGCACTATTGTACATTCCGTGTTGGTCCGGGGAAAGGGGGTGGGTGGGTTTTCTTTTCCTTTTCTTGTTTTGCTATTGTTTGTGTTTGTCTGTTAATTGCATTTTTCTTTTGATCAATGTTTTACTTTTTCTTGTTCTATTCATATGTATGTCTCTAATTTCATGTTATGGAAAATAAAAATAATTGATAACAAAAAAAAATGAGGATAGCTAAACAAAATGTTAATGGGTACATGTTTATGGAGACAGACAGATATATTGATATGAGCATAAGCTTTTTCAAGATGCAATTGTTGTTATTAGGAAGTATAGGACAGGAAGTTCAGGATGGAGATTCAGCGACATACATTTTAGATCTTGCAGATGATGCACCACTCAGTCATCCACCAGTGCATACTAGGGTAGAAGGGTGATTTATACTACATACGCATTACAGCATGACACTGTGAGCTTTGTAGATCTGCTATTCTGAGACTAGTCTCTTCCAATCTGTTCCTTAAAGCTCACTGCAGAGATTTCAGTGTTGTATTTGATAGGAATCAGAGAAACAGAGAAGGAATGAATAATTCTAAGTGTTATACAACACTCAACGCAAAATGAAGACGTTCTGTATTTGACAAGCCAACCAGAAAGAAGGATCTGTGTGCCTCTGAGAATATCTATGTTTTTAGATAGAGCTATGTTAGATATTCTTGGTGCATGACACGGTTTGCAACAAAGTATATCAAGCCCTTAACAATACATTACATACACAATCTTTTCCAGGGGTTAGTGTTGAAGTAAAATGACAACATTATATGAAGTTACCATTCTTTTCAACAATATAATGATCCAACCAACAAGAGCTCAGTTGTTCTTCCAAATTCTTAGAGTAAAATACATTTTTATGAACATCCGTCAAACGGCAGTCGGTAACGGCAAATCTATTTCGGAGCAGAGAGGTTAGCGGGGCCAGGAAACGGTGCTGTCTTTAAATAGATGAAGAGGATTCCCCCCATACCATGTCTGTGAGTGTTTGACTATGTGCTCAATCTGTGCGTGAGTACGTGTGCACAGTACACGCATGTGATTGCATGTAAAATGCTCCAGAGGAACCTTTTGCCTGGCAAGGCAGCCACAAATCCTAAATGTTACTTCATTGTGTAGCGAACTAGACTACTACACTGACCACAACGTCGCTGTTAAAAAAATCTTCATCGTGACATAATCGTCTGATGTGAAAAGAGGAAAGACAATGTGTCTGATGAACCTCCTCAAAGCTCAAAGCATTGCAGTGAGAAAAGAAAAACCTATGTTGTTATTTTCTCCCCACTTGTTCCCCAGAAACGTCTCTGCTAAGGGTAGACGTGTCTGTGAAGCAGTGTCTATACACCATGTGACGCTGACTCCTCTCTACTGAAACGCATAATAATGAAGTTCTTTTAGCTGTGGTGGCATCTCCTCCAGACCAGAGTAGACGGGGTGGATAAGTCTGTCCTTATAGAGGGGATGCTGAAGTCCTCCTCCTCCTCCTCCTCCTCACTGTGTGGATGGATGGCTTAGTGATTTTGTATCGCTGAAGTGATCTTAACTGTGTCAGCGCACCTTTAATTACCACCACACAGAAGTCCTACTGACTCACTGACTGTGAGTCATAAAGACAGGCCTGCTGCAGAGGATGGAATTCCCCTGTCTCCCCCGACTCTCTCTCTCTCTCTCTCTCTCTCTCTGTGTCTCTCTCTCTCTCTCTCTCTCTCTCTCTCTCTCTCTCTCTCTCTCTCTGTGTCTCTCTCTCTCTCTCTCTCTCTCTCTCTCTCTCTCTCTCTCTCTCTCTCTCTCTCTCTCTCTCTCTCTCTCTCTCTGACATAGCCTGCACATATATCTCAAAGCCCCCCAGGGTGGTCTGGCTCCAGTGACACCCCCCTTCCCCCCAAGTCTCTCTCTCTCTCTCTCACACACACACACACACACACACACACACACACACACACACACACACACACACACACACACACACACACACACACACACACACACACACTCTACAGTAGTCTATCTCCCGGTCTCCTCCTTGCCCTCCAGTTAAGGGGCACACAGGTGTCGTCTGTAAAAGCTAGCCAGTTGCATACCAATGGGGCGGAGGGGGAGGGCTGGATAAAGCCAGCCAGCCAGTCAGTCAGTCTATCAGTCAGTCAGTCAGCCAGGTTCATCAGTTCCCACCTCTGCCATCCACACTGCCCACGGGGCCGTTCTGTATTCCGCTCACCTCGGCCACCTCCACATGTACACGGAACGCACGCTTCACAGCCCTGTGGTCATTAGTCAACCGCTGACAATAATCTAGCAGGACAGCGGTGTGTGTATGTGACTCAAGGCGGCGTGTGTAATTTAGCTGCTCTCTCAGTCCCGCTTTTGTCTGAGCCTCGTGAGTGTGTCCTTATCCTCTGCCTGTCACCGGTGCCCTTTTGAAGAGCCCCGACGGTTGGTTATCGGTTTCTGATCCGGGCCTGGTGATTTGTTCCGGCCCAGAAATATATGAGTGACTCAGACATACATGGTGGTAGTAACCTTGACTCAGAGTCAGGCAGTGAATGGCAGATATAAGTGGACTCAGTCCCCTTTGGCCCAGATTGGGAACAGCATACAGACTCCAGCAGAGGAGGAGAAGAAGTCTTTATCAGCTGTGCTGTAGAATGACAGTTTGTGTCATCATCTTTGGTGGCAGTCATCATATTAGCTCCTAGCTAAGAGCTATGGCTAGCTCGCTAGCTCCAGCTGAGCTAGCTAATACACTATGGCAGGTGTCGTCAGCGTTTTCAGGCTAGGGACCCCTTAGCGGAGAGAGAAATGAAGCAGGGACCCCCACTAGATATTGTATAAAATTGTGTTATATTCATAGATTTCGTAGACAGCTTAGACTTGTTTGACAGCACTGTGATCATGTTGTGTATTTTCAGACATTTAACCACTTGAACCGTCAAATACTTAGTCTGCTCTTCTTTTCCCTCTACAAACCTCTTTGACAAAAATAGCCGATCTACAATCTTACAAGTACGCCTTACAAGTTACAAGTACGCAGCGCGAGGCGTTGTAAGCTTGTAGATCTGCTATTTTTGGCTAATGTTCCACTCAAAATAGGGATGCTAGGGTTCAAATGGTTAATGGAATAAACATGATCCTATCACACAAAGATTTGGCGGCCCCACTGTAGTAACTCTGAGGACCCCCTAGGGGTCCCGGACCCCCTGTTGAAGACCCCTGCCCTATGGAGTCCCTAGCTAAGGTACATCCTCAAGCCTATACTCCTCTCATACTGCAGTGTTTTTGTGACATACGGTATAATTACCTAAAATCCTAGATAACTGCAAGATAGGTGGACAAATTCACCTTCATCCTCCATACCAGGGGTTTTCAAACTTTTTGACCCAGGGCACCCCTGTAAATAACCTTTTCATCCACAGCACCCCTGAATTACACTGTTCATTTTTAGAATCTTACATGAGTGACACAAATACGCACATCTTTCACACAATTTCCACCTGAGATACGGTAGGCTAGCCAGGAGAAATATCTGTTTCCATCAGAACTGACTGAAAATAACTTTATACTTGATGTTTAACCACTTGAAAACCAGTATCCCTATTCCGGGAGGAAGGTTCACCAAAAATAGCCGATCTATAAGCTCACAGCGCGTCATAACGTGAAGAGTTGGCCGTAGAGGAAAAATAACTCATCAAGTACAGTGCAAATCAGGTCGCCACA
>NC_137820.1:51168943-51196443 GCF_963921795.1 Nannobrachium achirus
CTCTCTCATTCTTTCACGTTCCCTATGTACCTTTGTTTCCTCTCTCTCCTCTCTCTCTCTCTCTCAATTCAATCATTTCAATTCAATTCAAAGGGCTTTATTGGCACGAGAAAACATTACATTGCCAAAGCAAAAGTGGAACAAAGCAATTAAAACAAAACAATGTATGCACAATTAAATACATTTCTCTCTCTCTCTCTCTCTCTCTCTCTCTCTCTCTCTCTCTCTCTCTCTCTCTTCTCTCCCATCCTTCTCTTTATTTCATCTTTGCTGTTAGCCTCTGCCATCGACCCTTTAATAAAGACCTGAAATACTAATAATCCTTGATAGATGAGCTGTTATTAAAACACACACACATGAGATGACTGGACATCCTGACCTACCATGTCAGTGGTCCTTAACGTAGGATCTGGGGACCCCCAGGGGAACTCGAGGGGTTTCCATGGGATCCCTAGCTAACTGATTGATAGAAGGAAACACATAGCTTACAGGTCTGTTACTACTGGTTCCATTTGTATACTTTGAGAGTTACATTAACCCCCGGAGATGAAACCATTGATGTAATCGATGTATATCAAACTGGGGGTCCTTGAAATGAAAACGGTGTACTTTTGAGTACTACCGAGGCGGGCACATATGTCTCTCCTACCGGCTGATCTGCCTTAACTTTCAGTGTCTCTCTCATTGGTTTCACCCATCCACATGCTTTGTTTCATGTGGAGTCTTGCCCTGATAGATTTACTTACTCTCAAATGGATTTCAGAAGGACATGCACGCACGCACGCACGCACGCACGCACGCACGCACGCACGCACGCACGCACGCACGCACGCACACACGCACACACTAATTGAATCTCTCCTATTAATTTAGGTGCACATGTTTACCGGTTCTCTTATTAGGTTAGAGTTTATGAGTATGCACGTTTGTCTATGTGTGTGTGTGCGCGCTTGCATGCATGCATGTATGTGTGTGTGTCCACATGTACTGTACATGTAAGGTCCTGTCCTTGCATAGGGAATTGTTATGCAGTTCATTGTTTTCAACGGTTGTTTTCTACCTCGTAATGAGACAGAAAATCCCTCTGCCTCGCCATGTCTTCTTGTTTGTGCGTGACTGTGGTGTCTGCCTGATCTGATATAGACGGCCACTGACAAGACCATCAGCCTTAGTCACCTTCTGCTTACACTACTCATGGCAAAACACCCTATAGTGGTCTCACTACCACTGTGTGTGTGTGTGTGTGTGTGTGTGTGTGTGTGTGTGTGTGTGTGTGTGTGTGTGTGTGTGTGTGTGTGTGTGTGTGTGTGTGTGTGTGTGTGTGTGTGTGTGTGTGTGTGTGTGTGTGTGTGTGTGTGTGTGTGTGTGGTGTGTGTGTGTGTGTGCGCGTGCGTGCGCGCGCGTGTGTCTGCGGCTGTGTGCGTGCGTGTATGCGTTGCACTTGTAAGTCACTCTCAATAAGTCATCTGAATAAGTGTGTGTGTGGTGTGTGTGTGTGTGTGTGTGTGTGTCCAACTCCTCTGTAATAAGGAAGGTCATTTGAGGACACGTTCTTACAATGACAGCCTGCCATTCATATCTTACTAATGTGGGCAGGCTTTCCCACAGTGTGAAGTCAAGCACACGTCTGTTGAAGGTTATGCGACAGACCACGTTATGCACCCATGTTCCTATGTTTGTCTGCGTGTGTGTACATGCATGTGTGTGTGTGTGCATGGCATGTACACACATGCATGTACTACATGCATGTGTGTGTATGTATGTATGTATGTATGTATGTATGTATGTATGTATGTATGAAAAGTCTTTACATATGGGAAGCGTCGGATGCTCCTAAAGGCTTTTATTCTTGTATTTGTTTTACTGAGAATAAGGTTAGAAATAACGTTAGGATTACGCATGTCTTTCTGAGGTTAAGATTAGGAATAGGGTTGGGTTAAGGTTAGGAATAATGTAGATTTAAACATGTAGACATAGTTTACAGAGGTATATAAGTATATTAAGGATCTCAATGGAAAAATAGCAAATAAGCCTTGCCTTAACCAAATTTCCTTTTATCAGTGAACTGTACTGTCATGAAACTGTATCTTTTCCTATCCAAAACCTTCTAATAAATACCTTAATCAATCAATCAATCAAAAGGCATAAACCATCAGCCCAGTTGTTATGCATAATTATAAACATTTGTATAATGAAGCCTTATAAGTGCATTATAATGATGATTATGATGCATTATAGACTCAACCTTTATGTAAAGTGTTACCAACCTTTTTTCTACGTGATGCATAGAAACCATAGACTGTAAAAAAATATTGACGGTGGGAAGCCATGGTTTTTATGCTGCGAAAATTGAAATCAACGTTCATTGGTAGAAATGGTACCATCTGGAATGATATTGGCTGCCAACGGTCATGTGCAGCCGCAGGGATACGTGGGAGAATGTGGTGTTGAGCTTGCTGAAAATAAAGCACACAAAGAAGAATCATCACAAGCCTATATGGAACTTTTAGTTCCGTGTTTGCTTCATTTTAAATCTGGCCCCCTGATAGAAACGCATAATTCACATTGAGGAGTTGGGAGAGTAGTATCGCTCCCTGTGTGAAAAGCCCTTAAGTCTTGGCATACAGTACAATACGTGTCTTAGCATTTCTCAACACATACTGTACAGTACAGTATACATCTGGCCTTTGGTCTTATAATAATTCTTTAGCAGAGACAGCAGATGTTTTATGATGTCTAGACGTACATTTCCTTGCTAGACACGACAGTGTACTGTACAGTTATTCTTAATGGTTCCTACAGGTATATTCTAGTTGCTCTAGTGTTGAAACATCAAGAGTTTGAGCAGGTTAGGGCCATAACTTTTACTTTCCATAGAAATAACCTTTCCCATATTTCCATAGATCTTTGCACTCAGAGTCCATATTCCTCTTCCGAGAATATAGCACTTTATATACGTTATAAAATAAATACGAGCTCATGTTTTGTCCATTAGAACTTACACACCGACTGCAAAATTGCTTGGGGAACAGGTTTGATTTTCTACCTTTTTTCCCACATTGGTACTTAACTGTTTTTGCTTGGCTATAACTACAGTATAAGATACATAAAACTATCGTATATTCATACTTTTTTTTACAGTGTATTCAATTTTAGGGGAACAAAAATGTAAGTGTATTTCTAATTACTGATTAACTTAATTGCACATAATTTCCCGTGCAGAAGAATCGTCCATCTACAGCTAGTTTCACTGAGTGCTAACGGCACGCTGCAAAGTATAAAAGTTAGGAACCACTGTCTTGGGCTGTGTGGGATCAACACAGACATGCAGACACAAAGCCAGAGAGAGACAATGGCCTAACAGAAAGACAGACAGGATGGTGGGCAGGCGGACATACAGACCCACATTCAGGTAGACAGACAGAATGACAGGTCGTATTGTATTGTTGCTCTCCTAGGTTCCATCTGTTTTGAAGCCAATAAAAACTCTTGACTGACTGGAGCCACTGTTTGCTTTGGAGGAGGAGGAGGAGGAGGAGGAGGAGGAGGAGGAGGAGGAGGAGGAGGAGGAGGGGGGGGGGGGGGGGCTGCATGTCAGAACAGAGAGGAGACCAGAGAGGACAGGAGACAAAGGAGAGAAACAGCACTGTGTTGTCTTCCCAGAGATGACTTATGGCTGCTGTGTAAAAAAAATTGTGGGGGAGGGGGAGAGAAGAAGGGGAAAGATATTAGAGAGAAAATGTAATTGAATTGAATTCAAATTAATTGACAGACAGACAGACAGACAGACAGACAGACAGACAGACAGACAGAGAAGGATTTCCGTAATAAAGTGCTTTTTAGTTCTGCTCTTTGGACCAGTGTTGAAAGAGTCTACACACACACACACACACACACACACACACACACACACACACACACACACACACACACACACACACACACACACACACACACACACACACACACACACACACACACACACACACACACACACACACACACACACACACACCCTGCTGCGACAGGCCAGTGTTTGTCCCTCAGGGTCAAATAGGAGGCAAGAGACAAAGAACACCGTGCCCCTATTCCCCCGACTCTCCACTCTCTCTCTCTCTCTCTCTCTCTCTCTCTCTCTAGCTCTCTCTCTCTCTCTCTCTCTCTCTCTCTCTCTCTCTCTCTCTCTCTCTTTCTCTCTCTCTCTCCCCTGTGTCTCTCTCATGCACACAGTCAGTGACCTGTCTGTACTGAGCTCGCTCCACCAGATGCTCACATTACTTCCTGCTCAATGACCGTGCGTTGGGACATCGCTCTTCCCATGTCGTTCTCTCTCTCTCTCTCTCTCTCTCTCTCTCTCCTCTTCTCTCTCTTTCTCTCTCTTCCCTCTCTCTTCCTTTTTCTCTCCTTTCTTCTCTCTCTCTCCTTTCTTTCCTTTCTTGAACTTCAAATAACTTACTCTATAATTCTCACACACTTAGTCAAATAAAGGTTGACGCAACCCACTTTTGTAACGATTTCACAATTGCTAAGCCTTACTAATGGAAAGTTGGGTACAGTAAGTATTCCTGAACTGTTAACCACTGACCTTAGACTTTTTGTCTTTGGGTTAGGCTTTCAGTTTGACAGTAGCTACTGCTACAGCAGGGACATCCTTATCATAGTGTATGGTTTATTAACCACCACAACTGTTTCACAAGGGTATTATTATTTCTACAAAGGAAGACTTTGGCCAATCCATTACGCAGCAGCACTCACTTGGCAAAGGTGTGAATACCAAGGCTTGATTAATCCTTAATTAAGTACGGGTGTCTTGCCCTGATATACAAGCTCACAACTCAACAAAGTTTGGGGCGTCAGTCGGCTGTGGCGCGTTGTCCCAGCAACAGTCGACATGGTAACATGTTGTTGGGAGGGTTACTATGGAGACTCGGCTTGAGAGAGAGTGCTGGACGTAATGTGATTAGTTGTCTGTGTCCTCTAGGTTTTATGCCCTCTAAAGCACAAGTTTTCATGTCATATATTTAGTTTATATGTGGCAGTGGAACCCCATGTGAAAATAGTTTTTGCCACGGACAAGATTGTACAAGATTTGTGTTGTTAAAATGTTTAAAAAATATTCCAAATTGTTCACCTCACCGTTGTGAGCCTGTACATTTTTCAAAATGTGCAATTCTTTAAATAGCCAGTGTATATACAGTAGGGTTAAAGATAAGTGGTTAAACAGATTTTGATGCTATATTAGCGCACTTTGCTGGGGACCCCCTGGAACCCACTTAACAACTTGGGTGCCAAACTTGTTCAGTAACGAGTTAAGGCCACTAGGGGGCACCCTGCCAAAAGGAGTTGTCTCATTCCTGAACGAGACAACAAGGGGTTAACTGGTACAGCTCTGCGTGCATGCTGCGTGCCCTGTGAATGACCCTAGTCCATACGTCACCCCGTAGCTCAGAGAGAGAGAGAAAATGGCGCGAGCTGGTTGCATTGATTTCCATTCTAGGCTGAAACATAAAAAGGGCTTTATCTATGAATGAGGTGAAAAGAACGCCAGGGAAGCAGAGATCTGATTGTTTTCACAGCGACACTTTACCGCGATGGTCGGCCGCGGTTTGGATTTTAGTTTCGCGAGCGTTTGTAAACAAATGGATTTTCTTCCTCAATCGTCAGTGGACACTCACGTGCACACGCACGAAGCTTCCGAGGCTCTTCAAAATAAAGCGTGAGTGAACGGCGGCAGCAGCAACAGCTAGAAATGTTAGAAACCTTGGCTTCCCATGTGTTAATGGAGTAGTTCACCACCAAAATGACTTTTTTTCCCTTGATTACTCATGCCATAGAGACTTGAGTTCAATAATATTTTTTTGTATTTGTCGCATTCCTAAGACAAAGATTTAATTATAGTTAATGTACCCCCATTGATTCCGGATGGGGATCCAAATGCATTTGGGTACATTTATTGAATGCAACAAAAAACAAAAAGTATCATTGAAATCAAGTCTCTATGGCATGAGTAATCAATAGAAAAAAAGTCATTTTGGGGGTGAACTACTCCTTTAAGGACCCACTTTGAGAACACCACTGCTCTAGTGGGAAGTATAGCTGTATTCATGTGAACTTGCTTGTCTTTCTCACGCAGATTAGCGTCCAGCTAGAGACATCCGTACATTTGCAGCATGTCTGTGTAGCGCGGTCATAAATCCATTTTGACCCAGTTCCGCCGATGTTTCAGTATAGTATTGTGTCTCTTTAAATGGGGCTTAATCGTTCAAGTGTGTAAATTACTATTAGAATAATTGGCATGAGCAGAATGGAATTTCCTACGGTAGAATTGTCTCCTTTGAGTATAGTCACATATTGGTGGATTAGACCTGTGGTTCTCAAAGAGACTCGACTCGAAAGAGAGCTTAGACGTTTGCCCGGCGACCCAAACTAGTGAAAATAGCAGATCTACAAGCGAACACAATGCGTTGCTTCACAACATTGCGAGTGTGTAGATTGGCTATTTTCACTACTATTTATGGAATATCTTAAATGTGTTTGTTTGGTAGTTTTAAAATTCATAAAAGAATAAAAAAAAAAAAAACGTTCTAAATATATATATATTTTAAATGTACTCCAGTCGTGATCCATAAAAATTGGTCTGTGAACCACAAATGGGTCCGGACCCCACTCTTTGGGAAAGAGTGGTTCTCAAAGTGGAAACATTTAGAAAAGTCTGTAAAAATGTGGAATAATTTTGAACTCGGATCTTCTCATGGGAGTTACTGACACAAAATATTTTCAGATGGGGATCCGCAGCCCTATGAATGAATTTGGGGGGTCCTTGACATGAAAATCTTTCAGACCCACTGGATTAGACTTTAGCGCTGTAGCTGGTGGAAATATTATCATGTTTGTAGTGTAAACGAAGCCCTTCTGAAAAACCTCTCTCTCTCTCTCTTCTCTCTCTCTCTCTCTCCTCATCTTCTCTCTCTCTCTCTTTCGTCTTGTCGTCATAGAGTTCCAAGGTTATTGAATTGCTATAGTTTACCGCCGTCACCTGTGTTTATAGCGTCAACATATTCTAATCACATATGTTTTGACAAGAGGGTTTGATGTTTTACGCATGCGCGCACGCACATTGCAGCCTTAGCCATGGTAGATGGCGATTGCCCCCACTTTATTGTCAATGTGTTGCACTCATCAACATCAGACGGTTTGGAAAACCATCATGGTAAATGGTCTGCATTCTATAGCTCTCCTTTATTCCACAGGAACATAAGTTATATTCACACACACACAACACACATCACAAAGTATTACCAGTAAGACTCCCTAATCGGGAGATAAGCTACCGTCACGTCGCATACACAAACTTTAGAAGGCAATAGTGGCCAACCTGGAGGGAATATGGGAAATGGGACAGATCCATGTTGATGACATGACTTTAGAGATACTGTGTACCCGCTTTGCGTGATTGCGACCAAGGTCGCTGTATACCATGAGAAATGTTGCAGCTTGCTCCGTCTGTCTGTCTGTCTGTTCAGTCAGTAACACATTTTTACAGTCTATTGGTTCCCTTGGTCTACTGTGAACAATCACTCTGATAGCATGCTCTGATATCACAGTGATGTCAGGCCAGGGGAACCACTCTTAACAGAATGGTTTTGCTGCTCTGACCTCACGCTCTGGCTTGATGTCCCTTTTACGCCCATATATTTTATGCGAAGGAAGGACAGTGGACCCCTTTTGGCTATCAACTCAAAATGCAAATGCAGGTTAGATCATAGATGTATGCCAATTCATGTCATCTATACCATAGCTTCTATTGCTCAGGGATGCTGCCAGCCTTAAGGAGACAGTTTGAACGTACTCACACGCAGACACTCTGATTGATTCCCCTAGTTTGTGGCTGGAAAACCATTAGTCCTTGTTTATCTGGTGCCTATGTCATTGAGGCGAGTCTTTATTGCTGTGAATGTTTACAGGCAAATATATACTGGACAGTCATTGGTCCAGCTCATAATGGATTCAGGACGGCAAGCTGCTGAAAATTGAATATAAAATTGAGCTATTTCACAGGGCAAGACTCACATGCCAATTTTATTTGCGTTTTGCTTTTTTTTCCGTCCAATTTCCAAGTTATCCGCCTCCCAGCGCTGTCATGAAATAGCTATTGCCTGACATGTAGGTGTGTCTGTGAGAGTTGGACCAGAAGTTGCGCAAATGGTGAAAAACAATAGTTGTCAGGATAGATAACTTGTGTTTGCCAGAGAATGTTGAATTCTAGAATCTCTAGTCAGTGGGTCATTGTCCAGTCAGAAGGGCACGTGAATCACTGCTCTGGCACTTCCTGTTGCTACTTCCACTGTCACACACAGAATGGGGACATTTTTTGGTGTTCTGTGTGTGTGTGTGTGTGTGTGTGTGTGTGTGTGTGTGTGTGTGTGTGTGTGTGTGTGTGTGTGTGTGTGTGTGTGTGTGTGTGTGTGTGTGTGTGTGTGTGTGTCTGTGTCTGTGTGCCTGTGGTTGTCAGAAAGTAATGTTGCTGTCAATCAGAAACCTTGTATCTCCAACTTTTTATTGTAAATGAATGCCCTTCTTAATATACTACAGTATCACACACAAGTAGCCAAAGTTAAAGGTGTTAAGTCTGTCTGTGTGTGTTTTTTCTTTTAATAAATATTGAACCACTGAAAAGTACTAAACAATTGCGTGTGTGACTAAATGATAACTTCATTAGAATCCATTTCCTTTTCCTGAAAAGTAACAATAGTGGACACAAGGTTTCCACCCGACATTGCAACCATAAGTGAGCTTTCACAAAGACTCAGTTCTGTTAAGGCAGCCAGCGAAAAGGCCAAAGTTGTCTTCTCCAGTGATGTCATCAGGGTTCCCCTCCCAGCAGTTGATGACAGAGAGGGAGAGATAGAAGGGGAGGAGGAAGAGAGAGAGAGAGAAGTACAAAGGTTTTTGGCTTTCAAAGGATTCTTTTTTCCCCCTCTCTTTCCCTGTCTCTCATTTTGACAGAGAGATGAGAGGGAGAGATGGAGAGAAAGAGAGTGATGACAAGGGAGGAGAAGAGAATGGAGTAGAGAGAAGTTAATGCTACGGGAGAGAAGGACGAGAGACAGAGAGAGAGAGAGAGAGGAAGGAAGACATGACAGGATCAAACTAAACATTAACAGTGGTCAATTTGATCTAAAAGTTTTGGTCAGAGTGGGGTTCGAGGAACATTGTCTCATTCCAACAAAGGATTCCTCTTAATTTTACTGGGTCACAACAAGTGGTTATGGGGTTTGTGTGTGTGTGTGTGTGTGTGTGTGTGTGCGCACGTGTGTGTGTGTGTGGTGTGTGCGTGTGTGTGTGTGTGTGTGTGCTCGCCGCATGTGACAGTGCTGCAATTGTATGCACGCGTGAATGTGAGAGGGAGAAGGAAAGGGAGAGAGAAAGGGCAAGAGTCATGGCACACGGGTAGCATGACAGACACTGGATTCATTTCTCCATTGAGACTTTATGAGAGATAAAGAGGCTGAAGACAGAGACATGCATTCATCACACACACTCGCGTGAGCACACACACACACACACACACACACACACACACACACACACACACGCACGCACACGGTTGTGATGGTCGGTGGTGGTGCGGTCCATCATATTTCTTTTTTTATTAGGATATTTTTGGGCCTTTGTTGGTAGTCCACAGTGAACTGAGACAGGAAACGGGCAGAGAGGGAATCAAATCAAGGAGTGACATGTAGCAAAGGTTGAGTATCGTCGTTGTTGGGTGGAAACCTTGTACCTCCAAGTGTCTAATTTGTAAGTTCTTTCGCAAAGTAAAGCCCTGCTTGATCATACAAGGCCGTTGCACAAAAGTAGTGAAAACAGCAGATCTAGAAGCACACAACGCCTCGCGGTGCGAGGCGTTGTGTGCTTGTAGATCGGCTGTTTTCACTAGTTTAGTTCATTTTTAAAATGATAAATGCAAAACGAACGGTTTTGGACATACAAGGTTTACACCCGACAACGACGGTATCCAACCCAGGACCTGCTGTCGGGCTTCAGTGCCTGTGTGGTACAAGCCTTAACCGCTCAACTATCATATTTCTACTAAAGTTAAGAGAGAAGAGAGTCAAAGAGACAGACAAGGACAGAGAGAAGACGGATAGGCCCTGACCAGTGAGCGAGTCAATGTGACAATGAACGAGGGGGAGATGGATGGAATGGTCCCAGTGATTATGGCATGATTGACAGGCCTTTCCTCTCTTGCCTTCCCTCTGTGTGTGTGTGTGTGTGTGTGTGTGTGTGTGTGTGTGTGTGTGTGTGTGTGTGTGTGTGTGTGTGTGTGTGTGTGTGTGTGTGTGTGTGTGTGTGTGTGTGTGTGTGTGTGTGTGTGTCTCTCTCTTTCCTATCTCTCTCTCTCTCTCTCTCTTAACATGGACAGGCCCTTAACTCCATGACGGAGACCGACCGTAAATCAGGAAGCTCTTGCAAAGAGCACTCTCTCAGTGAACCAATCATACAGCCTGATTCAGATGGGCCACGCTTTGTGTGAGTGCGTGCGTGCGTGCGTGCGTGCGTGCGTGTGTGTGTGTGTGCTGGCATGGTGCCAGTGAAAGCTGTACCAGTCACTGATGCCTTGGGTGGGACACGGACAGAGAAGGGGGAGGTACTGTAGGTCTAGAAGAGAGAGACACACTGGGTGAGGTCAGATGTAGACGACAAATATTGGTTTAGTTCCAAAGAGTTCCAAAGTGAGGGGGCGTTTCTGTTTACACGGTACGTTTCCACGCAGATGGAGAGTGTGTGAGGGAGAGGGAGAGGGAGGGAGAGAGAGAGAGAGTGTGTGCGTATTTGCTGTTGGCCATATGAATCATGTTTACCTCTTTGTCCTGTGAATAGGCTTCTACGTCAAACACAGTGTTGCTCATGGAGCCTATCCTCTCACTGCTCTGTCCACTAGTAAACAACTGATTCAGGTGTTTACCCAACGTGAGCTTCGTCTCAGTGGAGGACTAAAATAATATTACTGAACTTCAAGAGAAAGTTGTATTTGAGTTATAGAGCTGGAGTGCTTGCTTTAAAAAAAGATACTTTATTCAAAAGTCCATGCTTTCAAAAGTACAAGTTAGAAAGTACAAAAAAGATACCCTTCAAGCCAAATGACGTCATGATGACGTTATGATAATGTCCTCCGGTGACTCCGCTGACGTTCAGAACTAGGCCAGTTCACAGCCCATATGGGGATGATCTTGACGTCATTACCAGGACGTCATATGGACTTATGGATTATTGTTACTGTTTGTAATGTTAGTTGAAATATGAGCATGTAAGGTTATATTCTGGGACACAACTGACTTGTTATGATATTTATCAGACCCTCTCTGGTTAATCCAGGACATCCTTTTTCGTGGGCAGGATTTCTGTTGGTTGAAATCAGGTGATATTCTAGGCCAGATCTGACTAGTCATGGTTTGACTTGATCTGGCCCCAATCGAGACGTCACTGATTGGTCCAGGTCCTGACCGTGCTTGCTGGGTATAATTAATATACAGTGAATATGTACAGTATATGATATATGGCTTAAGTGGTTTATTCATAATGTACTTTTTCCCTTCCTGGAGAAGTAGTGAAGTCAAGCTTAAAAGCACCTTTTCCCAAGCTCTAGATCTGCTACTTTTGATAGTTTTGTGTGATGCTGTAGTATGATCAAGTTGGGCATTAATTTACGAAAAAACACAAAAAGTTAAAATCTGGAGATAAGAGGTTTCTGCCTGACAGCAATGATATATTATGACAGCAAGTAGGCCAGTGACCTGTTCTTTTGTTGTTGTTGTTTATGACTTCACATTGACCACTTTAACCCTGGCCTCCCAATTTTGGGTATGTCATTATAGGCGACAAAAAAATGCAAACGATTTCTGAGCATTCCTTGAAAATAGCCGATCCATAAGCTCACAACACGTTGCAATGTGACGCGTTGTGAGCTTGTAAAGGACCTATTATTTCAATCATTTAGAAAATGTTTGTGGTTTAGTGGTTAAAAGATAAACATGAGGCAGAAATACAACTTGTGATTATTATAACATGCCTGGGATCTTCTCGTTCCCCTCCACATAAATGCATTCCCACTTTTCTTTAATTAACATGTTTCAGTCAAAGGAACATTCCTTGGCTTGACGCCTAATTGATACTAAACTTGACAAGACAAGACGGGGTGGGGTCTAATAACAGCGTGCTGCAAGCCAGACTGTTGCATATTTCAAATGTTGTACCAAATGTAACACATTTGGTACACTGACACTCACAGTGTGAACAGTTAACAGTGTGAACAACAGTATTGATCCTCTCTCAAGCTGTTTTTTGGTAAACGTGGCATATATTACCGACTATAACACCTTGCTTTCTCCCATCTTGTCTTTGGCAGAACGTGCTAGCCAAGGCGTTGTACGACAACGTGGCCGAGTCCCCGGACGAGCTGTCCTTCCGCAAGGGGGACATCATGACCGTGCTGGAGCGGGACACGCAGGGACTGGACGGCTGGTGGCTCTGCTCGCTCCACGGCCGCCAGGGCATCGTGCCCGGCAACCGCCTCAAGATCCTGGTAGGCATGTATGACGGCAAGCAGCAGCAGCCGGGCACGCCGACTTCCACGACGCAGGGCACGCCCACGTCGTGCTCCACGCCGCAGTCGCGCACCACGCCTCTGAGCGCCTACTCCAAGCCGCTACCGTCGTCCTCCTCCCCCTCTCCCTATCCTGGGGTTCCCAGCAAGCCGCTGGCGTCGTCCCAGTACACGTCCATGCACCCGGCGTACTCCACGCCCAGCCCTGGCCAGAACAACCCTGACAGTATTTACATGATGCCCCCCTCGCACGCCCCCAAAGCCAGCCCGCAGAGTCTCTATCAGATCCCCTCTGGCCCCGTCGGACCGCCGCCCAAGTCCTACCCCGGGCCCCCCGCGCTGGCCCAGAAACAGTACCACCACCACCCCACTGGCCAGGATATCTACCAGGTGCCCCCCTCTCACCAGGGGGGAGGGACGGGGGCTGGACAGGACATTTACCAGGTCCCGCCCTCCTTGGACAAAAGAAGCTGGGAAGGCAGCAACAAGGCCCTGGGAAAGGTAAGAAAGGATGGATGGATGGATGGATGGATGGATGGATGGATGGATGGATGGATTTTGTTGCGACCGTTAGGTCGCAAGTTACTATAAAAACCTCCACTGGCTGTCTGTCAGTCAGTCCCTCCGTCTTTCCGTCACGTCACACTTTTGGCCCTACTCTTATCTCCGGCACTGTTGCCCCATCCATGCCAAACTTTGTACACACACTCCTTGGCTGGCAAACCACAACCTCCGCCCCTGATTTCTCACATGCCCCTCTTCTAGCGCTACCATGAGGTTGCTAAGGCCAATTTGTGTATACTGTACATGATTAGGGAGTCTTACTGGTTATGTTATCATTAAGTCTTAGTGTTTTGCCTATTATCTGGGGGCCCACTTTATCAATGTTATCCTCATGGCCCAAATGGTGGGAGGTGAGGTTGGGATGGAATGGCTGCTGTAGATGTTTGGAGGAAGTGGAGGTGAGACAGAACAAGACTATCAGTTGCAGTTATCAGGCGGCCATCTTCCAGCACATTATGTTTCAGATTGAAACGTAGCAAAAGTATGGAAAAACACAAAGTGAAAATATGGAGGTTTCTGCCCGACCGCAACGATACCTTCACAATGCTCAGTATAGTTAATGAGGCATCCCAGAGCCGTGATATTATAATACATGGCTTCAGTGGTTAATCACACTAATTGATTTAGTCAATTATAAAAAAAATATATATATTTTTTTCGTGTTGATCTGTTGGTGTATATATACGAAAATAATCTACCTACCGATTAAACCGATTAACCTACATGAGCAAGATGAAGTGGGGTATCGGTTGTATATATTTTTGGGTTAATCACCCAGCCTCTACCACAACATTTCACCCAATAACTTCCACCACTCCTCCATCAATCTCCTCAACAGAAGGCTAATGGGACGAATGACCCTTCTGACTAGAAACGCCACGCTCAGCACTTAGTTCACAAACTGCACAATGACAAACTGAGAGAGAAGGAAGGAAGGAGGGAAGGAGTCAACAATAGAGGAAAACACCGGGAAAGAAACCATGTAGAAGGAGAAGGGAGAGAGAGAGAGGGAGAACGAGAGAGAGAGAGAGGGAGAGAGAGAGAGAGAGGATGAGAGAGAGAATGGCAGGTGTTTGGCAGTGATGAGGGAGGGTTGTGTGTTTGCTTGAGTGCATGCGTAGACAATCTGCGGAAATACATAATAAGTTTGTTAATAATTCAGCACTGATCTCGTGGTCGGGTGAGTAAGCATTCTTCTGTGCCAGCAGGTTACTGTGTGTGTGTGTGCGTGTGTGTGTGTGTGTGTGTGTGTGTGTGTGTGTGTGTGTGTGTGCGTGTGTGCGTGCTCGTGTGCGTGTGTACCCTCTTGGGAAGTCCCTCCTCCAGACGTGCTGAGGTGCAGCCAGCCATATGTATGAGCAGACCTGTGAATTGGAGTGTGATGTGTGTGTGTGTGTGTGTGTGTGTGTGTGTGTGTGTGTGTGTGTGTGTGTGTGTGTGTGTGTGTGTGTGTGTGTGTGTGTGTGTGTGTGTGTGTGTGTGTGTGTGTGTGTGTGTGTGTGTGTGTGTGTGTGTGTGTGCGCGTGTGTTGAGCTGATAGGACTGGTGGTGGTGATGATGATGATGATGGTGCAGGGTACAGCTGCTCCCATCCTCCCCTCCTCCACCCAGATTACCTCATCTCTCTGCTGTCAGTCTATCTGCCTGTCTTGTGCTCCACCCTTCCCATGTGGAAATGACAACACCAAACCCATTTTTCTCTTAACGGTTTAGTGGTAGAAGGAGAGGACAGTGAAGAGTTGCTTTCTAACACACAGCTGTAATCACGGACCAGTTACCCATAATATTGAGATCCCTGGTACGCATATATGGAGATCCATGTACTGTATATGGAGATATGCTGTGAGAGCCCATTAATGCTTACTCAGTTATTCGTTATGTGAAAGTCCTATGATGTCTATGACATCTGACATCATACCCTTTTATGCCCATACATGGAGATCCATGTCTGTAGAACCAGCCGTTAGTGTGGTATGTGGCCGATGTGGCGTCCATATTTGGGCATTCCCATATGAAGTCCTGTTAGATATGGGCTTAATATTGATGACATCAGGGAAGTCCATACTTGGACATAAAAGGGATTCTGTTAGTGTGACATCACAGTGAAGTCAAAGCGTGATGTCAGAGCGGCAAACCCATTCTGTTAAGAGTGGTTCCCCTCACATCACAGTGATGTCAGAGCATGATGTCAGAGCATGATTCAGTGTGACTAGATATTCTCTTGTCAGTAGAGCCAGATAGATAATCCTTTCACAACCTGTGTAAAACCTGATCGTGATACTTAGTCGTGCGACTGCAATGGCCGATCTACAAGCTCACAACGTGCCGTGCCGTGACTCGTTGTGAGCTTGTAGATCTGTTACTTTTAGCAGAGGCCCACGCTGAGGCAGATGGGAAGTAGGAAGCATGCCGCCGGAAGTGGGATGCGTACAGGAGGGGAGCAGAGAATGTCCTGTCCTCAAAGACACTCTAAAATGGCTTTGTATGGATACAGGAGGATACAGTACATTGGTGGCATACCACTGTGCGGTCATCACTGCTGCTTAGGGCAGAGGTCTTCAACATTTTCAGGCCAAAGACCCCTTAGATGAGAGAGTGATAAAGCAGGGACCCCCACTACATATTGTATAAAATTGTGTTGGAGATTAAAAATGCTCATAGATTTCTTAGACAGAGTAGACTTGTTTGACAGCACTATCATCCGTGTAGGTTGTTTGTTTAATGTGTATTTTTGAAGCGGTGAAAGCTGCTTCCAATGAGTGGCTTTGTGGGTCCCACGCCCATATATGGTCATTTCAGTCCAGAATGAACAGGTTTTTTCAAAAACAAAATGTGTGTTTCATGTCCATATATGGTCATCCCAGTCCAGAATGAACAGGTTTTATCAAAAAAAAATGTCTGTCACCTCATGTCCATATATGGTCATTCCAGTCCAGAATGAACAGGTTTTATCTGTCCCGTACGTCCAGAATATCAGTCCAGAATGAATAGGGTTTTTCAAAAACAAAATGTGTGTCCCATGTCCATATATGGTCATATCAGTCCAGAATAAACATGTTTTATCTGTCCCGTACGTACGTCCGTCCGTCCGTACGTACGTACGTACGTACGTACGTACGTACGTACGTACGTACGTATGTGTGTAGTGTCCGTCCCGGTCTGATGATTGGATACTTTGAGGATTGGTCAAGCTTCACATGACAATTCGGCCCTCCAGATAAAATCATTAATTCATTCAGAATATAAAGAATGTATAGATCACAGAGTTCATAACTCTAGAACACAGAATAAAAGTTCACCGCTTCACTTCGAACCGAGGTTTGATTTTTAGACATTTAACCACTTGAACCATCAATACTTAGTCTGACTGCTCTTTCTTCCCTCTACACCAAACCTCTTTGCCAAGAATAGCAGATCTACAAGCTCACAGCACCTCGCAGCGCGAGGCGTTTTGAGGCGTTGTGATCAATGGTGTTCTTGGCATTGAAGGTTGTTAACAGAATTATTTTGTGACAGGCCTTCTGCTACTACTAAAGAGAGGGATGACGTTTAAAATGCAGAGCAAGGCACAGATAGAAGAGGAGAGGAGAGAGAACGTGTTTACAACGGTCACATTCTCATGTGCTGTCATCACCTCAAAGTTTACACACACACACACACACACACACACACACACACACACACACACACACACACACACACACACACACACACGCGCACACACACACACACACACACACACACACACACACACACACACACACACACACACACACACACACACACACACACAGCCATGATGTCATCCAGGGACGTGCAGAGAATGTTAGAGAGGCAGGGGCTGACATTTCTTAAAGGCCATTTGGTGCTGCGACACATTTTGAGCTTGGAGATTGGCTATTTTCAGTACTTTACCACACTATAGTAAGCATTAAAAAGGCAATACTGGAGATGTGGCGTAACGGCATGGATTTCTGCACAGAGAGGGCAATTCTTAAGACGCTGCATTGAAGTTCAGGAGAGTTTGGACAAGGCAATTCTCTTGAATGCTGCCTTCAGCTATGGCATGGAGGGCATTTGCATTTCTTTCTTTTTTTCACAGTGAAAACTGCATTCATGGTCTGGGCAGGGGCTCAAGCCCCCTTTGTTGTCTATGTGTGCACATGCCTGATGTCATCATCACTACAGTGTACTCCAACGGGGAGGGAAGCCCACCAGGGACAAAGTGAAGCGGTGGATAAACAGAGATCCCAGTGGTAATCTGCACTGCCGTAGCAACACAACAACAACAACAACAACACACACACTAGGGCTGGGCAAGTCACCCAAAATATATATGTATGTGTTTGTCTGTGTGTAATGTTTTATTTATGTGTATGGGACCCCCTCTAAAATGAGATGCCGCATCTCAAGGGGATATCCTCTCAATAAATTCTGAGGAGCAGCTTTAAAAAAGAAGGAAAGGAATGTACTGTATATATCGTCGTTGTCGAGTGAAAACCTTGTATGTCCAAAACCGTTCGTTTTGCATTTATAATTTTAAAAATGATTTAAACTAGCGAAAACAATCTACAAGCGAGGCGTTGTGTGCTTGTAGATCTGCTGTTTTCACTACTTTTCTGCGACGGCTTTGTGTGATGAAGCAGGGCTTTACTTTGCAAAATATCCAAATTTGAGATACAAGGTTTCCACCCGACAACGACGATATATAGGTTTCTTATATTAACAAATTGATACTTTTTAAAATGTATAATCAACTTTATCGATTAGCCTGACTAACCACTTAGAAGCCTTGGGTTATATTGTAGTACAAGTGGTGGCGTACGAAAATAGCGACGATTGCCAATCTACAAGCTCACAACATGTTGCATGGCGGCCCACACCCAGGGGAAAGAACCAGGGAGGAAGTGTGGAGAGGGGATCGATGCAGGGCGGGAGGCAGAGAGACAGAGAGAGAGAGGGCTTTCCTTTCAGTGACATGCTGTTTTAATGTCATCACACCCAGGAGACACACACACACGCACGCGCGCGCATACACGCACGCACGCACGCACGCACGCACGCACGCACGCACGCACGCACGCACGCACGCACGCACACCCACTCAGAGGGATGGTAAGCAATACTCCTTGCCGTCATAAGAAAAACAGCTATTTCACTATTTCTTATTGCTGTTTTAATATTTTATAAACAGTGTGTGCTTTAAGCGTTTCTGAGGGGTTGAGGGAGGGGGAGGTGGAATGGCATGAACTCCCAACTAGCATGGTGGGCTTTTTTCTGCTGAGATCGTATCATAAGAGTTCTGGCCACACACATTAGCTCATTAAGCTGTTAGCGCTATTTGCCTACTTATCTAGTTCACTATTTACCTTTCCATTTGGTGCATTAGGAAAAGAGAGAGAGAGAGAGAGAGAGAGAGAGAGAGGGCAGGGACACATGCACGCACACACACGACAGCTAAAGATCTGGAAAGCACTGTTACTGAACAAACATACTATAGAAATGATTACTATCAGAATATAGAGCTATTTAACACTTATCTGAACAAAAACATATCACTTTACTGCACCTCTGAATTCTCACAACTTGCTCAGTTGAATTCTGCACTTAGACTACATCATTCTTTAGAGCACTTCCATGTGGTACGTGTGTGTGTGTGTGCACTGTGCACTGTGCGTGCATGTGCGTATGCCACATGCTCTGTTTATTACCCTGCCAGTGCCCTTCATTGTTATCGCTCGTCCTTGTCCTCATTCACCTCCTCCTCTCTTCTCCAGACAGACAAACACATACATACACTCTCTCTCTCTCTCTCTTTCAATTCATTGAAATATGTGTGAAACACCAGCACGCGCGTGCACACACACACACACACACACACACACACACACACACACACACACACACACATGCAAGCATGCACGTACGTGCACACACACACACACACACACACACACACACACACACACACACACACACACACACACACACACACACACACACACACACCCTTCACTGCTGCCAGTTTCTCATTATGAGATAAGGAGTTCCCGTTTAGAGAAGAGATGACACACACACACACACACACACACACACACACACGCACACGCACACACGCGCACAAACGAATAGTAATTGAAGAGTGATGAAACATGTTTCTATTGTTTCAAATTCATCTCTAAAGAGACTGGGAAAAAGGGAAAGAGCACAAAGAGAGACTAGTCAGAGGGACAGAGGGAGACCAGGGGAAAACAAAGGAGAGCAGAGAGAGAGGAAATGTTGAAGTGTTGTTACTTGGATTCAGAAGGGTAACAGTGCTTTTTAAACCACCTTCTTGAGCCCTATAGTGTCCCTATTCTGGCAAAATATAGCAGATCTACAAGCGCATAATGCGTCACAACGCAGCTACGTATTTTCACTGAAAAGATTTGGTTTTGAGCAGTGGTTCTTCTGGATCAGGGTCCACCTGAAAGTGCTAGCATGGGCTGCGTGCATTCTCAGAGCATGTTATGGTCAATCAAACCTGATGACCTGATTCTAAAAGTGGTTCTAAGGTTTTTTGAATAACCTATGTTTCTATGTCAGTTTCTTTTTTTTTTCATGTCAAGGACCCCCAAAATGACTTGTATTTGGCCACGGACCCCCATTTCAAAATATTTCGTACCAGCGTTCCCCCTAAAGCAAAATTTGATTTACAATCGTTCGCTTTAAAAAATACATATATTTTTATTTAACATTTGCACACATTTACACAACTTAAAAAACAATAGCAGATCTACAAGCTCACAGTGCGGCACTCGGTGCCGCACTGTGAGCTTGTATGTCTGCTATTTTTCAATGGTTAAAGCATTAAATAATTCTAGGCATAAATGGATTAAGTTCATATTTATACAGTATCACAAGGAACACTCACTTTTCGAGGTTTTAAAAAGTAATCGCTGGTTTAGAGGAGGGAAAAAAATGTGGACCAAGCATGGAGCCCTGGGGGAACCTGGTGGTCAACTCTAAGTGGTTACTGCCACGTGTCAGCTTGTTCCCTGGCTCTAACAGTTGCATGCACAGCACAAATCATCAGAGTTTATGGAACTCTGTGGAAGGGAGTGTAGAAATAAAGGTCCATTTGGGTCAGTTCTTACACCAAAACAGAGTTACATCAGCACAGAGCATTTTACTGGGTATTTGATGAGATTCAACAACAGAATGACACGGTTGATGACTTTGTAAGATAACTCTACAACCTCTGTGTGTGTGCACGCGCGCATGGCACACGCATGTCAGAGGTCAAGCGGCTGTGTCAGCTGACACAGCTGTCATCATCAGTGTGACAGTGTGTCAGTGGGACATCAAAGGCGGTGATGTCTTTTGGAAGGGTGCGGCACACGCGCCATGCTAAGCCCTAACATGCGCACACAAGACACACACACACACACACACACACACACACACACACACACACACACACACACACACACACACACACACACACACACACACACACATGGCTTGAATACTTGCAATTCTTTCTCTCTCACTCTTTCTTGCTACTACGTCTAAATATTCCTATCCACCTCAACTGTGTGTGTGTGTGTGTGTGTGTGTGTGTGTGTGTGTGTGTGTGTGTGTGTGTGTGTGTGTATGTGTCTGTGTCTGTGTGTGTGTGTGTGTGTGTGTGTGTGTGTGTGTGTGTGTGTGTGTGTGTGTGTGTGTGTGTGTGTGTGTGTGTGTGTGTGTGTGCGCGTGTGCGTGTGTGTTTGCTGTACCAAAAGAACCTTGTTAGATCACTGACGACTCCTCCTTGGTTATTCCCATCTTTATTTTCATAATCATATTCAGGCTGACATGTTGGTGTCCATGTTCCTTTACAATAACAGACAGCCCTCTAAAACCCAACCCTGGCTTTTCCCATCATGAGCACCGTCTCGTCTCGTCTTCATTCCAGTCCACAGAAACCTTGAACCAGTCACCGCCCGGAGGTGGGGATTCACCGGCAGACATCAAAATAACACGCAATGGCGTGTGTGCAGTGAGTCGCTGGTTAGCACTGTATAACGCCTGCCAGTTCAGTGGCTTCACATGAGTAGGAGTGGGAGGTGTGAAATTGGAAATCACACAACAGCCCAGTGATTCTCAACCTGGGCCCCCAAATAACTACAATTTTATGGGTAATGTAACATTAGTGTTATATTACAAATGTAAAGAAATTAAAATGTCTTTAAAAGTCTTTAAAACGTAAGGCCATCCCAATGTATGAATGAATGGACCATTGTAAAGCACTTTGAGTTCGCAACTTGCTTAGAAAAGCGCTATAAAAATGCAATCCATTATTATAATTATTATCTCCAATTGCAGTTGCAAGGAGTTGCATTGGTGTGTACTGGCCTTAAGGGATAGCAAATACCAACTTAAATTATACTAGGTTGGTGGTTCCATTGATTTACAATTACAATTTACAATTTAGGTATTTACTGTAGCAGACGCTCTTAATCCAGGCCGGGCCTTGATCCAGGCCAATTGATCATTAAAGTGAACAGGCTCTGAAAATGCGTGCGGCCCACTTAAAGGAGAATTCCGGACTAGCCGTTTTCTTTGTGCTCCTACACTCTGAACGGTGGGGATTTACCGCAAAACCCCACCACTCACGCTCGGAGCTACGGTGGACTCGGGATGGAGATAGGAAAATTGACACCTGTGCCACTCTTTCTTGGATATAATAACACCAGATTACGGTAACACATCTGTATAGTTTGATTTATAGGGGTAAAAGTGATCTGTAGTATGAATTGTCAGTAAATACCACACCAGCCTAAAGTTATGCTTCGTCATGCAAGAGTACGTAAAATAACACATATATTACTTTGGTGCCACCATTCAATCACAAAGGCTTCATTGTAGTGTGGATCTTGTAAGCACACTGCAGCCTTGACAAGGAGCCTTAAGGCTATCAAGACCCCCCGCCCACACACACACACACACACACACACACACACACACACACACACACACACACACACACACACACACACACACACACACAGTACAGTAGCACTGCTGGGGAGTGTAGATGCTGGTAGATAATGATTCTGCTACCAGCCGGATCAAAATTCAACCTGCTGTGAAAGTCAATGTGTGTGCAATCTCTGGAGGGATGTGTGTGTGTGTGTCTGTCTATATCCATACATGTGTGTGTACAGTATGTGCATATGTTTTTGTGCATCCATATGTATAACTGTGTGTTTTCGAAGTGATTGTACATTTTGTGTGTGTGTGTGTGTGTGTGTGTGTGTGTGTGTGTGTGCGCGCGCGTGTGCGTGCGTGCATGCGTGCGTGCGAGATCCTGGGATTGTTTCACCCGGAGGCCCTCACCTGAGCAGTGTGGGCGTGGGGGTGAGGTAGAGAGTAGCTTATCTGGAAAAGCTGGGGGAGGGAGGAAGAACTACTGTGTGTGTGTGTGTGTGTGTGTGTGTGTGTGTGTGTGTGTGTGTGTGTGTGTGTGTGTGTGTGTGTGTGTGTGTGTGTGTGTGTGTGTGTGTGTGTGTGTGTGTGTGTGTGTGTGTGTGTGTGTGTGTGTGTGTGTGTGTGAGAGAGAGAGAGAGAGGGGGAGAGAGAGAGGGAGAGGATGAGCGGTACATTTGGTGACATGATCTGCTCACGCAGCTAAAAGGATAGAGAGACGGCGTGAAGAGAAAATATGTTGAGCTTTAGAAGAATAATCAGGGAAGATGAGAGAGAGAGAGAGAGAGAGAGAGAGAGGGAGAGGGTGGAGGGAGTGACAGAGAGGGTGGAGGGAGGGAGGGAGGGAGAGACTGGGTGGAGAAATGAAAGTGTGAGATGAAGAGGGAGAGAGTGTGCAGAGGGGGTGACAGCATGAGGGTGAAAGAGATGGATGGCTCTGAGTGTGAAGGTCTTCGGTGTGCGTGCCGCCGCACGGTAAAAAACACAATATCCCATGTTCATTCCACTACACGTGGGTCCGTTCTGTCTGGACACGCACCAGAGTTCACACTCATCATGATTTGACTATGTATATCGTCGTTGTCGGGTGGAAACCTCGTATCTCCAAGTTTCAAATGTGTATGTTCTTTCGCAAAGTAAAGCCCTGCGTCATCATACAAGGCCGTCGCACAAAACTAGTGAAAACAGCCGATCTACCGTACAAGCACACAACGCCTCGCACCGTTGTGTGCTTGTAGATCGTCTGTTTTCTCTCGTTTAAATCATTTTTTAAATGATAAATGCAAGGTTTTCATCGGACAACGACGATATTATATAGCCACTTGTCAGCACCTCTCAAAGTCTAGAAATGCAAAGAAGTGCATCTGCCAATCTCTGTGTGAGTGTGTGCGTGATTGTGTGCCTGGGGGTGTATGGTATACTGTATGCACACTGGGCCTTAGGCTCGTTATTATGTGGCTATCTCCTCAATTGCTTTGCTACCATCCACACGCACGCACACACGCATGCACGCACACACACAGACAGTACTGTAGATGAATATACAAATTCAAGCCGTGTGTGTGTGTGTGAGAGAGCTCACATTGCATACTAAGCAGCTACTGGGTGTAAATACAACACCTCAGCAACTGTGGGAACTCAAGTCTGGTGTCTTACAAGTACGTAGAGCTGCAAGTGTCCATTATCTGCTTACAGATGATCCCATACAGATATGCTAGCTGAGGTAGCTTGTTTTTTTTTTTTTTTTTTTTTTTGCGTGTAAACCACTGTGCTTTAACTTAATTGCAGAGGGCAATTTATTCATACAATATTGACATGATTAGTCAGATTTCAGCAGGGTTTACATTAGGGATGGATGATAAAAAACACTCACGATAATCGTATCGTGGAGATTTAATTTACCGTGATATCGTCCTCCGCTGTGATCAATTCACCTTTTATTTGCCGAGCTGCATATCCAGTACCATTTAAACCCTCTATAATTGGTAAAGGGTACTTATAATATACAGTACGTACTTGATACAGTTTCCTTTACACTTTATCAAATGTCTTTGCCAAAAAATAGCCGATCTACAAGCTCACAACGCGTTGCGATGCGTTGTGTTGTGGGCTTGTAGATCTGAACATTTTTGGCAAATGTTCCGCCCCAGGATAATACATTTTGATTATCGCGATAACGATTTATTTTGTCACAATCATCGAAGTTCAATATGAAATGTTCATATCGTCCCATCCCTAGTTTACGTCTGGTTCTGTATTCAGAGGCCTTTCCACAGAAACAGAGTAGGGAAACGGTGTGCACTGCGGCCCACGATGATGGTGACATGAAGAATGATTCCTCTGCCTTTGTGCTCCACTGTAAGAGCAACTTTCTGATTGAGCCCACTTCACTGCACACACGCCCTGGGGGCCGGGAGAGAGAGAGAGGAGGAGGAAAGAAAGACAGACAGACAGAAATAATCCATTTTGGTTCTTTCTGAATCTTGTACAGTAGCAGCAGCTGACTGAATGATCGAAACATTCACAGACACACACACACACACACACACACACACACACACACACACACACACACACACACACACACACACACACACACACACACACACACACACACACACATACGTGTACACACCATGTGTCTGACACTGGGATCCAGTAAGGAGTGTGTGTGTGTGTGTGTGTGTGTGTGTGTGTGTGTGTGTGTGTGTGTGTGTGTGTGTGTGTGTGTGTGTGTGTGTGTGTGTGTGTGTGTGTGTGTGTGTGTGCGTGTGCCTCGTGGGATCCATTTTATTACCTGCTGTGGACTCATTTTCTGCTCTGGTAGTGTGTAAAGAAGGAAGAGGAGAGAGAGTGAGAGAGTGTGTGTGTGCACGCGTAGTCGCGTACGTGTGCGAGTGCGTGTACGTGTGTGTGCTGTCATTCTCCACTCACAGACAGGCTTTGAGCAGCAGGAAGATAAATAGGTGTCTTCTTATTTTCTGTATTAATACTGACCTGTTCATAACACACCCATCCCCCTCTCTCTGTATCTCACACACACACACACACGCGCACGCACGCACGCACGCACACACGTGCGCGCACACAGCATTATACACTCCAGTTACTGCACTGAATAGTGTTTTGAATGTGAGAATGTGAGTTTCTTTATTCAGGAGTTTATTTTTACACCTCAGCATTGTATTCGTTCATACAAAAGTGGGTGTATGTGCGCGTGTGTGCGAGCACGTGTGTGCTTGTGTGTCTGTATAGATTTAACAATTTGCCCTGAAATGCACATGCTGGGCATACTGTATCATTCACTTCCTGTGTGTGTGTGTGTGTGTGTGTGTGTGTGTGTGTGTGTGTGTGTGTGTGTGTGTGTGTGTGTGTGTGTGTGTGTGTGTGTGTGTGTGTGTGTGTGTGTGTGTGTGTGTGTGTGTGTGTGTGTGTGTGTGTGCCTGTGCCTGTGCCTGTGTGCCTTTGTCTGTGTTACTATTGCAGCAAGAAAGCTGGAGGCTCCCTCCTAGATGTGTGATCCCTCCAGGTTAATCTATAATTGTAGTATTATATACACACACATAATGCATGCACAGCAGAGCAGAGGTAAATGTGTACATCTCACTTAACAATATGTCTGTCCAGGAGTGGCTTACTGTATTTGCTGTACATGCAGCAAATGCATGTTACCATTAGGGATGGGACGATACGTGATATTATCGTTTATCGTGATAAAAAACATTTGTGATATTGTCCTCCGTCATGCACTGGGATCAATTCACCTTTTATTTGCCGAGCTGCATATCCGGTACCATTTAAACCCTCTATAATTGGTAAAAGGTATTTATAATATAGGTACTTGATTAAAAAAAAAATCACTCTATCAAATGTCTTTGCCAAAAAATTGCCGATCTACAAGCTCACAACGTGTCGCGATGCGACGCGTTGTGAGCTTGTAGATCTGCTATTTTTTGGCAAATGTTCCGCCCCAAGATAATGGATTTTGATTATCGCGATATCGCAAATCGCGATTTCTTTTGTCACAATAATCGTGATATGACATTTTCATATTGTCCCATCCCTAGTTACCATGTGACACATTGTGAGCCTGTGGGTCTCATACATTTTAGCGTGGGACGCCATCGTACGACGCAGTACAATAAACCAGGCCACGATGGAGGGGACTGCACGACCATCTGGGAGGCCGGAAACCATATTAGTGCCATATTAATAACCAGGAATACAATCTTTTACTCTTTTTTCCACCGACTGCACCGGTAGATTCACTTTATAGATTAGTTTCACTCCAGAGTGTAAACAGTAAATCAAAAGTCAATCAACGTCAACTCCAAGTTATAACGATTAATGGGAAATTAACGGTAGATCAGTGGTCCATTAGCGTTAAATTAACATTAGGGTGTGTGTGTGTGTGTGTGTGTGTGTGTGTGTGTGTGTGTGTGTGTGTGTGTGTGTGTGTGTGTGTGTGTGTGTGTGTGTGTGTGTGTGTGTGTGTGTGTGTGTGTGTGTGTGTGTGTGTGTGTGTGTGTGTGTGTGTGTGTGTGTGTGTGTGTGTGTGTGGGTGGGTGGGTGGGGGGGTTTGGCGTACCAGTAATGAAAGAGGAAATCCTTGGAGCCTGGCAGTGTAAAAAAAAAAGGGCTGAATCAACAGCAAATTGTCGCTGTCGGGAGAGAACCTCATATTACGTCCCAAACCGTTCCTTATTAGTATATAAAATAAAACGGATTATAATAGTCATAATAGTCGAAATTGCCGATCTATCGGCTATTTTCACTACTTCTTGTATGACGAAGCAGGGCGACGATTTATAAAAACAAAAGCAAAAACGAAACGTTGAAACATAACGGAGTTACGAGGTAATATAATCAACCAGATAGGCTGCTAGATTATCACCGAGTCGCTGGTGAATTACTGGAGAGTCGATGGTAAATCCGACAGGCTGTTGCTGTGGCGCGGCGTGTGCCAGAGTGTCTCTGGCCTAAAGTTTAGTGCCAGCAGCGTGGCGCGTGCCACCGCTAGCAGACAACTAAAGCCCCCTCACCACATGCTGGGGGATTAACCGGATGTTAATGAGGCCTGCACTGATGTCTGTTACTGACTGACATGTCATGTGCATGTGCGTTCAGCCAGAAACCTCCTATCTCCGTATTACACTTTTTTTGGGAGGGTAAACTAATGCTTTATTTCATCATACGAGAGGCTAGTATCTTCACAAAAGTAGTGAAAATAGCCGCTCTACAAGCTCACGGCACGTCGCATGTTGGAAAGTGTTTGAAAGTGAAAGTGGTTAAGTTTGTGGGTTTTTATACATATTGAACCAATGCATGGAAAGTATTAATAACAAGAGCTTGTGACCAAATAATAACTATATTGGAA
>NC_137820.1:51198943-51201443 GCF_963921795.1 Nannobrachium achirus
TTCAAGGTCTCCCCTTAACTTGACAGTGTACAAATGGAACCAAATGGACCCGCTAGGGTTCATTTGGTTCCATTTGTACACTGTCAGAGTTACAGACTTGTATGGGTCAATTTAGACCCCGCTAAATGAACGCACAGAGTCCCTGGAATCCACTTTGAGAACCACTGATGTAGGCTATACTGGGGTGCTGTATAGCAGTCACTATAGACCACATCGCTGGTTTCAGTTCAGGAGTCTCATATAGTCTGAACTTATTTCAAATAGCCTAGATTGTGCAGAAGGGTCGGCTGAATATCCACAGTTTTGGACACATCGATATACTGTGCATATTTTACTGTAGTCTCTGTCCTTACTTTGCCTCTCTTCCTCTCTTTAGTCCCCTCTCTGACTTCCCTTGTACTGTCTCTCTCTCGCGTGCACGCATGTGTTTGTGTGTACGTGTGTTCTCTCTCGCGTGCACGCATGTGTTTGTGTGTACGTGTGTGTGTGCGTGGGGGAGTGCTAGAGAGGCAGTGTAAAAGAAATAGAACCAGAGGGAGAGGAAGGGAAGGAGGGGGCAGAGTGGAGGTGGGAAGGTGTATGGGGCATTGCTGGGAGGGGGAAGGTCATCTGCTAAACAATGACTTCTACTTGCCAGCGCACGCACACACGCACGCACGCACGCACGCACGCACACACAGACAACAAAGGGTGAATGTCCCAGCTTGCTCCACAGATGGCCCTCTATTATGGCGTTTCTGTCCTTGCATGTGTGCAAGCGTGCATATTTTGTGTGTATAGGAATTTTTGTGCGTCATTGAACCCTTAAATGCCTCCGAAATAAGTGTCCGTGAAGGCATTTCCTTGTTAGACGTTTGACTGTCCTCTGTGTGTGGGTCGTTTGAGTGGAGCTCTTACTGTTCGGACCTCCCAGGAAGCAACTTTGGACCTCTTTGTTGTTGTGTGTCGGACAGTTAACAACCGCAGTGACCCCAGCATCCCGGCCGCTTGTTGTTGTGAGCTTGTAGAAGTACTGTAGGGCTGCTACCGTTGATTATCTTCTTAAAATGTTCTATCGAATACTTTTTTCTCATAATCAAGTTCAGTTTCTTTTTAATTATCATTATTTTTTGTTATAATTATCATCAAATCGAATTGCCCACTTGAGAGTTATTTTATACGTTGTTGTACAATGGTGTCGTACAAAAATAGGGAAGATAACAATCTACAAGCTCACAGCTTGAGCTTGTAGATGGGCTATGTTCACTATTTTATATTTGTTTTTTGTTTTGTTTTTTACATTGTTTTTTAAGCTGTTTGCCTTAAACGACTGCCCAAAATACTGATTATTTGATAATACTATCAATTATTTTTTTTTAAATGTTTTTGATTAAATCGATTCGTTCGATGAACTAACACCACTAAACTGAAATAAAAAATAGGGTTTGAAGTGGTTATGTCTACATTACTTCCTTTTAAACCATGAGCTTTGTCGTCTTTGTAGCCTCAGATGTGTTGGCAATAGCACACTGTACATCATACTGTAGTGACCTTGATCAGATATTAACCTTAATATCAAGCTGAGGCCCCTGAGTCCCATTGATGTGACACAGCATTGATTTAACCGGACAGCATAAAAATGGACGCTCATGTGTGTGCTCCTGTCCAGATGGAGTGCATGACACGGTAATAGGGGAGTTACAAGGTGTTACAATGGTGTGTGCATTCGTGCATGTGTCTGCTCATGTGTGCATGCGTGTGTTGTAGGGATGGGACGATATGAAATTTTCATATCATGATTATTGTGGCAAAAGAAATCTCGATTTACGATAATATCGCGATAATCAAAATCCATTGTCCTGGGGTGGAACATTTGTAAAAAGAATAGCTGATCTACAAGCTCACAACGCATCGCAAAGCGATGCGTTGTGAGCTTGTAGATCGGCTATTTTTTGGCAAGACATTTGATAGAGAGTGATGCAGCTCTGCAAATAAATAGTGAATTGATCCCAGTGCATGACAGAGGACGATATCACAATAAATTGAATCTCCACGATACGAATATCGTGAGTGTTTTTTATCGAGATAAACGATAATATCGCGTATCGTCCCATCCCTAGTGTGTTGTTGAAAATGTGAAGTGTTTCACATTTTCTGTTGGGTTTTCAAATGTAGTCTGTAGGCAGTATTTAAGAGAACAAAGGGAAGAGATGGTTGATGACACTGCCCACCCCCACACATAGACCATTTTACACACACGCAAGCCCGCGCACGCACTCACACACACACACTACAGCTTCTCGTCAAATGTGTGACACGTACTGTCACTCTGCCTCGCTTTCTTCTCCTGGCTTCTTTCTGCTTCAAAGCATCTTAAGACGAGTTAATTCTCCAGGCCGGTTTCTTTATCTCAAACATAACCTTCTTTTAAACTGTAATTGGCAGTCATAATTATTTCATGACCCCGGGCCAAGCCATACCATTAAAAATGTATTACAAAATGTTAAAAATGGATGTCTGT
>NC_137820.1:51203943-51213943 GCF_963921795.1 Nannobrachium achirus
TTATTACTTTACACCACTGAACGCGAGGGGGAGGCTGAAAACAGAATCCCTGTTGGTGAGTAACACAGTTGGATTACAAGACCCTTCACAACGGCCCTCAAAAGCACCACGGGTGGCAAACAGGATTCATATTATTAACCACTTGATTCCCAGCATCTCTATTCCAGAAAGAACGTTTGGCTAAAATAGCTTCAAACGTGACGCATTATGAGCTTGTGGATCGGCTGATTTGGCGAAGAGGTTTGGTGTAGACTTCAACGTTTTCAGGCCAAGGACCCCTTAGCTGAGAGAGAGATGAAGCAGGGACCCCCTCGACATGATGCAGATTTTCATCGATTTCATAGATAGATTCATAGACTTGTTTGACAGCACTCTATGTTGGATTCATGTTAACACTTATGTTGCAATGATTTTTTCTCTTCAATGTCTCGCGTTGCCATGGTTACCATAGACTTCCATGTAATTGTGCAATTGTGTAAAAAGTGCACGCCCATGCCTAGATGATGCACCACGTGTGTAGATGATGTTCACAGCTTTCAAACAAAAAAATCCGCTTGGAAATCCGTTCAGGCATTCATGATTTATCAGCCATTATGTTTTCTTCAGATGTAAACAAACATGGCTGCTATGTTTGAAAGAATGAGTTGGTATGGGGGTTAAACATGCAATTTCGCGATCGCGATCATGCCTAATACATTTCTGGAGGTCCAAAAATTTTTTTTTGATTTTTTTTTTTTTTTTTTTTTTAACTTTTTTTTTTTTCAAAAACGGCCCAAACTCGGGAAACTCGGGGTTGGCACAGCGGTAGTACCAATACAAACTCGGGAAACTCGGGGTTGGCACCATATTTGTTAATGTGTACGGTATTGTCAGACATTTAACCACTTAAATCGTCGATATTTTGTAAACATGACCTTTCACTATGTACTTGGTCTGCTCTTTTCTACCTCTACACCAAACCTATTTGCCGAAAATAGCGGATCTACAAGCTCGTAGATCGGCTATTTTTTGGCTAAAGTTCTCCTCGGAATAGGGATGTGAGGGTTCAAGTTGTTCATTTAAAAGAATTATCCTATCACACAAGGATTTGGCGACCTCCCTGTAGTAACTCTAAGGACCCCCTGTTGAAGACCCCTGGTGTAGAGAAGCAGTCCCGAGTAGAGTTGCAAGGCAAGTCCGTTTCTCAAAGAAAAGAGGGGTTATGTGGTTAAACGTAGGAAAATGGAGAGGTGAGAAGAAGAAGAAATGGGTGGAGAAGGGGAGGTGTATTTTTGTAGGGAGGTCTTCGGATGAATTGTTTCTTCATTTGTCGCCTATCTGTCGGTCTGTCTCTGTCACACACGCATGCACACACACATATGCACTCAATGGATACACACATACATTACATACACACTCTGTGTGTCTGTCTCTCTCTGTCACACACAGACACGGGCTGTCTTTGTCACACACGCATGCACACACGCTAAACACACAGTGTTTTTGACAGCTGGGTAGCTGAGCAAATATTATCAGACGTTTCATTAATCAAGTCTAGAAACGGGTGTCTGAACAGAAAGCCATCTGAATAACAAACAATGTCATTAATTTCACAACACACAAAAAGTCCCCTGCTATAGAGCGTGTATGTGTCCCCATGCAAGACTTAACCGTTACGCTGTGCATTCAAATCATGTGCCATCTCCACGCTGTCTCTGTCCATTGTAATTCCAAGAAGATGCCCCATGTCAAATGTACAACCTAGTATAAAGATAAATCGTAATCTATGGATCTGTGGGCATGATAAAGCCTGCTGTACTGTTTGATAAGTGTGATGCTTGCATGTGTGCGTGCGTGCGTGTAAACGCTTGCACATCAATGCTCATCTCCCTGTCACTCTGGTCAATAGATTGTCCTTAATGTATATGTGCCTCGCTGTATCGATTATCAATACGTCCCATCTGAGATATTCAGTGTGAATTCATACGCTGTCACACAGTGTGTGTCTCGTTTGCAATCCTATTCCAGAACCTTCAGGTATCTGAACAAAAAGCACACTTTACCCCAGCCACAGTGCATGTTGCCATGGCCACACCTGTAATGAGCGCTTTGGGGAAGTCAAGCTTGGGTGGAGGGTAGCGCATCAATTGTTGCTGTATATACTAAATATATATATATGATGACAGACAGACAGACAGACAGGCAGGTCAGCCATCATCATATATATAACGTTTGTGAGCTGCTATGAATGAATGTAGAGACGATAAGCGATATTATCCTTTATCGTGATAAAAACACTCACAAGATTCATATCGTGGAGATTTAATTCATCGTGATATCGTCCTCCGTCATGCCCTGGGATCGATTCACCGTTTATTTGCCGAGCTGCATATCCGGTACCACTTAAACCCTCTATAATTGGTAAAAGGTAACCTACTTATAATATACGTACTTAATGCAGTATTTTTTTTCACTCTCTATCAAATGTCTTTGCCAAAAAGCGACGCGTTGTGAGCTTGTAGTGAGCTTTGTGAGCTTTTGGCAAATGTTCCGCCCCAGGATAATGGATTTTGATTATCGCGATAATATCGTAACTAAGTCGCGATTTCTTTTGTCACAATAATCGTGATGTGAAATGTTCATATCGTCCCATCCCTAGAATGAATCGGTGTCATAATAAGATCTCTGGTCCTGCAAAACACTTTCGCCAAAAAATAGCCGATCTAAACAACAACACAACAACAACAACAACAACAACAGGTTGCTATTTAAGAGATTTGGTTAGACTGTTAAAAAAAAGGAACTCTGGTCGGTTTTACTAAGTATAGAGGGTTCAAGTGGTTAAACATATTTCAGTGGATTATAAATGTAGTGTTTAATCCAAGGGAAAGGCAAGTACAGAGGGGTGTGGGTGGGTGTGGGTGGGGTGGGGGGGGGGTTTAAAGGAGTGCAGGTTGACTAAAGGAGAGAGTTGTGATAGTCAGCTTTAATCACTGCAGATCTCTCTGCCTGGTGCCATGATTGGATCACAAGATATCTCTCCCTCTCTCTCTACTCTCTCTCTCCTTCTCCCTCTCTCGCTCTCCCTCTAGCCCCACGGTCAATCAATAAGCCACCTAGATTACAGGAAATCAGAGGAGACACACATAACGGCAGAAATGCGTGCACGACAACACACACACGCACACATATATTATACATACATGATAAGGTTTTAATAGGAATATTGATCTCATTAAAATACAACCTGCCGGGGGAAAGAGGTGTGTGTGTGCGTTTCTGTCTGTCTGTCTGTCTGTCAGTATGTGTGTTCTCCTTTGTGTGGGCCTTTTTTAATGCATATTTGTGTATTTGTGCAGTGGCTAGCTACATGTGTCTTTGTTGAAGTATATTTTAGATTGATTCTTGGTTTGTCTGTGATCCTAGTGTACAGAGGCACTACACCGTCTCTCTGCATTTGATATGTGTTTATACTGTATGTCACTCTGGATAAGAGCGTAGACCACAATGGAAATTAATCCCAAGGACTCTTTTGTGTTATCCTATAGCAGGGGTCTACAACGTTTTCAGGCCAAGGACCCCTTAATCGAAAGAGAGAGATATGAAGCAGGGAGTGCCAGGGACCCCCCACAACCCATAAATACAATATAGTTTCATCGTTTGACAATTATCAGTGTATTTTGGGTTCATGTAAATTTGTGTTTTCAGATATTTAACCACTTGAACCGTCAATACTTAATAAACTTGACCTTTCACTCTGTACTTCCCACTCTTTTCCCCCTTTACACGAAACCGCTTTGCCTAAAATAGCCGATCTACAGCTTGTAGATCTGCTATTTTGGCTAAAGTTCTCAGAATATGGACCCTAGGGTTCAAGTGTTTAATATAGAAAAGGAGAAACAAAGCTTCTATCACACAAAGATTTGGAGGACCCCCTGTAGTAACTCTAAGGACCCCCTAGGGGTCCCGGACCCCCTGTTGAAGACCCCTGTCCAACAGTATGTGTTATCCCATTTGACTAATAAAATATTCAATCAATCAATCAATCAATCAATCAATCAATCAATCAATCAACCCTGTTAACACCTAAATTAAAATTGTAAATCAAATGAGCATTGCTGTGACATTATGCATGATTCTCTGAATATCAAAGCGTTGGTGTGCGGGAAAGCTTGAGCTGTGTGCCTGGCCTGCACGTATGTGTGTATGTGTATTTCTTTGCGTAGTGAGTGTGTGTGTGTGTGTGCCACAGATGTTGTGATTTCCCAGGCTAGCTAGTTGACTCTACACTGAGACCCCATAATGCAGAGTTTAAACAGGCACACAATAGGGCAGCCTCGTTCCCACGACAATATGACAGGACCTCCGTCCTCTGAGTGGCAATAAAAACAGAGCTGGTGTGTGTGTCTGTCGGGTCAGGGGCGTCACAAGGGGTAGGAAAGTGGGACTGAGTTACTAGGGCCCAAGGTGGAGGGGCCCTAGTAACTTTAGCTATTGAAAAATAGCAGATACACAAGCTCACAGCGCGGTCGTGAAAATGTGCGCAAATCTTTGAATATATGTATTTTTTAAGTGAACATTTGTAACTCAAATGTTGCTTCTGGGGGGGGGGGGGGGGGGGGGTTGGGTCCCTGGAACTAAATATTTTGAGATGTGGGGGGGTCCTTCACATGAAAAAGTTTGAGCATCACTGACATTCTTGGCACACATTTTCACGATTTTTCAAAAATAGCAGATCTACAAGCTCACAGCGCGGCACTCGGTGCCGCGCTGTGAGCTTGTATATCTGCTATTTTTCAATAGTTAACATTCATGGGGGGCCCGCAGTGAATCCTTGTACCCAGGGCCCAGAATTTAGTGTGACGCCCCTGGTCGGGGGCTCATGTCTCGTGAGTCCCAAAGATGTACAGTACTTTGTTGCCGTCTGGGAAAAACTCCATGTTTCACCTTTTCATGTTTTCTCCTAAGATAATCCCTTGCTTACTTTGTCACACAAAAAGTAGCAAAAAAACGTACATTCTACAAGACACCAAGCATTTTTTTTGGAAAATGTTTGAAAGTGAAAGAAAGTGTTTTAAGTGTGTTTGTGGGTTTCCAAAAATATTGAACCAACGAAAGAGTAAAATGAAGCTTTTCACAACTCTTTGTAGGCTCCCTGGCTGTGCCAGTGTGCAAAAACAACAAAAAATGAATGTGTCACAGTTAAATTAACACACTCGAATTTGCTGTGTACTTGTTTCTGAGTTAGGTGTGTGTGCGCATAACACATGGAACATAATGTAACTCTCTCTCTCTCTGTGTGTCCAGGTGGTGGTCCCCACTCGGGTGGGCCAGGTGTACGTATACGACACAGTGAAGTCGGACCAGGATGAATACGACGTCCCACCGCGCCATCTGCCTCCGTCGCAGCAAGACATTTACGACGTGCCCCCCACGCGCCAGCAATACAATACACAGGTGAGACAGGGCTCTGTGTGTGTGTGTGTGTGTGTGTGTGTGTGTGCGTGCGTGCGTGTGTGCGTGCATGCACGTGTGTGTGTTGGCAGTACATTCTGCAGTGTGTGTGTGTGTGTGTGTGTGTGTGTGTTTTGATCTGTTTTCAAGCGTGCTGGATGTCTAAGCACTGCATCCTCCAGTACAGGGGTCTTCAACGTTTTCAGGCCAAGGACCCCTTAGTTGAGAGAGATGAAGCAGGACCCCCATAACCTTCTCATAGATTCCATATAGTTTCATTGTTTGACAGCACAATCATCAGTGTATTTTGGATTCATGTCAATTTGTGTTTTCAGATACACATTTAACCACTTGAATCGTCAATACATAACTTGACATTTCACTCTGTACTCAGTCTGCTCTTTTTCCCCACACCAAACGTCTTTGCCGAAAAAATCTGATCTACAAGCTCACAATGCCTCGCAGCGCGATGCAAACAAGATACTGACACTTAGTAGCTGCAGTCAGACTACCCCAGATAGAGACAAAGACATAAGACTGGCACGCACACACACACAGACATTGACTCACTATGGTCATTCTGTCTGTAGAGTATTAATATTAGATTATTAGGAATATTACATCTCTGACTCCCACACTGTACCTAAAGTACAGTACAGTATAACCCCCTGCCTGCCTCTCTCTCTCTCTCTCTCTCTCTCTCTCTCTCTCTCTCTCTCTCTCTCTCTCTCTCTCTCTCTAGTTGTCTCCACCAGCCGAAGGCTGAGGGAGAGTTTGTCTCCACCAGCCGAAGGCTGAGGGAGAGTATGTTTTCCCCTCCGTCCGTGTGTCCGTCCGTCCGTCCGTGCGTCCGTCCGTCCGTGCGTGCGTGCGTCCGTCCTCGCAGTTTGTGAGCGCCAAATCTCAGTCGCCGTTGGCCCGGTCGCTGCCAAAGTGAGCACACACATTCCCTGGATGCCAATCTAGAACCTCTGCCCTAAATTTTTCAAATGGGCCTTTTCTAGCGCCAACTAGTGGCCGATGTTTGCTAAACACATTTCTGTGCACTACTCTTACAGATTTTGTCCAAAAATCCTACAAATCGGTAGGCAGTATCTCGACAGTCATGTGATCGACACGGATCTGTCCGATTTTGCATATTCCATCCTGATTGGCTAAGATTGGCTTCCAAAGTTTGTGGGATTGAGCCGTTTTGAACAAAATGCCTCAAATCACAAACGCAAAGTGCAATTATCATGAAATCGCGCACACACGTTCCCACTAGGCCGAGGAAGAAATGCCACTTAATTTTTTTTTAATCAGCCTCATGGTGGCGCTATAACAGCCCGATTTGTCGTTTTACCTATAACTCCACCGATCAGTTTCAAACTTTGTAAGCACACTCCCTAGAGGCTAAGGATAAACCTTTGCCCTGCATTTTTCACATCAGCCTTTTATAGCGCCACCTTTGGGCCGACTTATGTAAAACACATTTTTGGATATTACTCCTTGAGATTTTATCCAAAAATCATGCAAATCGGTACACAGTATCTCTATAGTCATGTGATCAAGTCCGATCCGTCTGATATTTCACATTCCATCCTGATTGGCTAATATTAGCTTCCAAAGTTTGCAGGATTGCTCCGTTTTTGAACAAAATGCCTCAAATCATCAACGCAGCTTGCGATTACCGTGACATTTGCCACACATATTCCCACTAAGTCAAGGAACAAATGCTACCTTTTTAACATTGTCCTGTTATAGCGCCACCAGCAGGTAGACTTTAGCAAAACACATTTTTGGAACACAATGCTTGAAATCATGCATGCAGCGTTCGATTGCCATGAAAGATCTAAGGTGAAGAACATATGCCACCCTTTTTACATTGGCCTATTATACAGTAGCACCACCAGGACGCACGGCCTGGTGGAGACCTGTGCTCGGAAGAGCACTGCTTCTAGTAAATTGACTTCTGTTTTTAGTGAAGGTCATTCATAGCCCGCAGGGGAGCTGGATAATTCTGCTGTGCATACTGTATGTGTGTGTGTGTGTGTGTGCACACGCACACACACAGTACAGAATGCATACGGTACATTTCATAGTCTGGAAGCTGCAGAATTGTTTTCCACAGTCAAGAAAAGACAAAGGTCTGTGTGTGTGTGTGTGTGTGTGTGTGTGTGTGTGTGTGTGTGTGTGTGTGTGTGTGTGTGTGTGTGTGTGTGTGTGTGTGTGTGTGTGTGTGAGAGAGCTCAGAAGCCATATGCACTTTCTCTGGCTGTCAGCTAAATAAGAACATGGGTACACACACGCGCGCACACACACAAACACGTACGCGCACACACACACACACACACACACACACACACACACACACACACACACACACACACACACACACACACACACACACACACACACACACACGATAATGCATGTAGAAGCACACACATAGGCTACTAGGAGAATGTTCATGCTAACAGGCCTTCTTCCAAAAGCAAAGGTCATGCAGCCTCAGAGCAGCATGATGTGCAGAGAGACAGAGGGAGAGAGAGAGACAGAGACAGAGACAGAGACAGAGGGAGAGAGAGAGAGAGAGAGAGAGAGAGAGAGAGAGAGAGAGAGAGAGAGAGAGAGAGAGTCAGAGACAGAGACAGAGAGAGAGACCCCCTGTGTATAGTGGAGGGTGAGGAGGGAGTCAAGTTGGCTTTGGGGCTTTTAGAGAAACTGATACTAGAACAAAGCTGTATGTCTCTTTATGGTGATATATGCACTGCAAAACCCTGTGTGTTCTTCATGGAACTCTCATGGACCTGTGCATAATGCAGTATATTGTCGCTGTCGGGTCGAAACCTTGTATGTCTGCTATTTTCACTACTTTTGTGCGACACTCTTGTACAGTATGACGATCACGACAAAACATGAAATATGGAGATGCAAGGTTTCTGCCGGACACATATAACGATCTTGGGCTCTATGTACTGTGTTGGCTGTAAATGTGCAACAGTGAGCAATAAACACCTTATCTCAGTATCTCAGTATCTCTGAGATAAGGTGGGTCTAAATTGACCCTTACAAGTCTGTAACTCTGACAGTATAACAAATGGAACCAAATGGACCCGTTGGGGTCCATTGGGTTCCATTTGTGTACTGTCAGAGTTAAGGGAAGACCTTGAAAAGTTAAGGTTTGAGAACCACTGGTCTTGGGTAATCTATCGCTCTAGTCCATTGGTTCATCTGCCATAACTACACGTGTCTCAGCTTTGAAGCTCAGTCGCTTCTGACCGTTATCGGTCCATAAAAGTCACCAAAGCCATAATAACAGTAGTTATTATCACACGTTTATATTAACCACTGGGAAGGCTGAAAGGGGAACTTGTAGGGATGGGACGATATGAAAATGTCATATCACCATTATTGTGACAAAAGAAATCGCGATTTACGATATTATCGCGATAATCAAAATCCATTATGCTGGGGGAGGAACATTTGCCAAAAATGTGAGCTTGTAGATCGGCTATTTTTTGGCAAAGACATTTGATAGAGTAAAAAAATATATACCGGTATATCAAGTACCTATATTAAAAGTACCTTTTACCAATTATAGAGGCTTTAAGTGGTACCGGATATGCAGCTCTGCAAATAAAAGGTGCATGACGGAGGACGATATCACGATAAATTAAATCTCCACGATACGATTATCGTGAGTGTTTTTTTATCACGATAAACGATAATATCGCGTATCGTCCCATCCCTAAACTTGTCTTGAATCTTGTTGTGAGCGTGTACATCGTGGAAACCCAACAGCAACGAGATCACCACTGCAATGTAAAATATGTTTAAAAAAAAAGAAATAATAATAAAATGAAACTGCACCAGACTGGCAGATAGTCAGCTGGCGTGGAGCCAGGTGGGTTTGTGGTGCATTGATTAGAAATGCCTGGTATTATGCTCATATCCTCTATCTGTTTCCCTCTCTCTGTCCATCTGTGACTCTCTGTTTCTCTCTCTCTCTCGCTCTCTCTGTGCATCCTTGTCATACCCATCATATACGGTCAAATCCTCCATGTTAATTTATCCTTTTGTAAAAAGCTGAGTGTGACAAAATAGAACCAATTGTACACTCAGAGTGAAATTGAGATTTGTCTCCATGCCTCCGTTTGCCTGTTGCCGTTACTCTCTCTCTCTCTCTCTCTCTCTCTCTCTCTCTCTCTCTCTCTCTCTCTCTCTCTCTCTCTCTCTCTCTCTCTCTCTCTCTCTGCCTCCAGCTGCCTCACCCATGAGGCCAGCACACCAGATTGGAACACATTGTCACCACTGCATTAGACTTGCTAATGAAAAAGAGTGAGCGAGGATGTTTGTGAGGAGAAAGAGAGAGAGAGGGAGAGAGAGAGAGAGAGAGAGAATGACAGAGAGTAAAGGAACAGGAAGAGAGAGAGGGTGGAGGATTGAGGCGGGGGGGTGCAATCTATTGTTTTTTGGGGGGTGTTTAGGAGTGGATTTAGGAAATTGCTTGCTGATAACACTTCACATGGCTCATGCATACTGAACGGACACACACACACACACACACACACACACACGCACACAC